>NC_092760.1:51187654-51487654 GCF_047496795.1 Chiloscyllium punctatum
AAATTAATACTGGTTTTTATGTGCTTCAGTTGCACCACAGTTTTGGAACCAAAAGGTCACCTTTTCAGACTGAGTGAAACTACAAACTAGCTTGGAAAACATTCTGCAGTAATTGACAGATTTGTCTAAAATTCTCAAATGTTTTTATCCAGACAGGGTAAACAGACTCTGGCATGTATTCTGTTCTGGCTAAAAGGAACAAAGCTAAAATGCTCAAAGTGTAAAGTGAAGTTGTAAAATGTTTCCAAATTTCAACCTTCCATGTGTAATGTTTGAATTTTGGAGTTTTTAACTTTTTTAATGAAACAAACTCATTCCAAAAAAAATTATCCCATATATACTCAAGTAATAATTGAATCTCTTTAACTACTTTTTAAGGTTAAATTTTTGGGGTAGACTATTACATGGATACAACATTTGAGGGGCTGAAATTCATGCCGTATCATTAGCAGAAGCCCAAATGCTCTCCAAACGAATAAAACAACACAAGTTGCAGTAGTTCTGAAAACCCGGAACGCAGCATGACGGCCAGCAGACTGGAAGACCTGGTGTGGAGTTTAATGACCGGCACGCCGACTCATAGATGTTTATCTGTTATCTGTGAAGAACGACGGTCGATTTTTATAGGTGGTATATGGAAACTTCCAGATATTTTGGCCAAACAGGAGATCAACTATTACTTGAGCATATATGGTTATATTACATAGATGGTATTAATTTTAGATCTAGACAATGAATCAGCTCAGCTCGGAGGCTGATCGAGTGGAATCAAAGTGGAGTTGGCAAACACATTTGAAGATTCTTCAAGATGCTTGAGGTCAAGTCATCAGTTCATAGAAAAATGATGCAAAACAATTTAGGTAAGCACAAGTAACTGACAAAGAAGTGTCCCCTTCATTACCAGTATATTGATTTAAATGCTTATATAACAGCCTTGAAACATTTACAAGCAGGTAAATGAGTTGGATGCAAACATTTAATAATATAAATTATATGAATACCATTGTATTTAAATTGAGCAGTAACTATGAAATGCAGGGAACTAATTATCACCTACAAGTAGGTATTATGGAATAAAACTGAGGTTTAAGAAACAAAAGTGATAGAAATGATGACCAAAGATAGACCAAATAAAGACATAGAATAAAGAACAAAGTGAGGGGGAGATCAAACAATTCAGCATATTCATTTATAAATGATCCTGGGGTTGTAGAAAAAGAAAATGTTGTAAAAGGAAAGGGAGCCACAGAAAATATATATTGGTGAACTTGTTCAAATCTTAAAAGTATTATTGAAAACTAAGTAGTAGTTATCATGACATAATGTAATGACACGTATAATGTTAAATCTTGCAGTTTTCAGTACAACAGTATCCACTACATAAAATCATAGAGTTATAGAGATGTACAGGACAGAAACAGACCCTTCAGTCCAACTCGTTCATGCTGACCAGATATCTTAAATTAATCTAATCCCATTTGTCAGCATTTAGCCCATATCCCTCTAAACTCTTCCGATTGATATACCCTTCCAGATGCCTTTTAAATGTTGACATTGTACCAGCGTCCACCACTTCCTTTGGCAGCTCATTCCATACATACACCATCCTCTGTGTGAAAAAGTTGACTCTTAGGTCCGTTTTAAAATTTTTCACCTCTCACCCTGAATCTATGCCCTCCAGTTCTGGACTCACCCATAGGGAAAAGACCTTGTCTATTTACCCTATCCATGACTCTCGTGATTTTATTAACCTCCCAGCCTTCAACACTCCAGGAAAAACAGCCCCAGTGGATTCAGTCTCTCCCTATACCTCAAACTCTCCAACCCTCATCCTTGCAAATCTTCTCTGAACCCTTTCAAGTTTCACAAGTAGCTCCTGAACCTATGCAGATATAAACTAGAGGTTCCACATTCACTTTTTATTTCAATATATTTTTATTGAAAAAACAGATTTCTAAAATAGTACAAATACAAAACAATACAATTCAAAACAATACAAAGAAAGAACACAAAAAAAAGTAAAAGAAAAACCCAAACCGCCCTCATGTAAAAATGTATAAATATACATAGAAAAATATATAATAAAAAACCCCAGCTAACTATTTAACTCAATAAATAATAACCAACAATAAACTAATAGAGAGTAATAACTCAACTCAGCCAAACAAGGCACTCATACATTTGCAGTTCCTCCTTCCTGGATATTGGACTCGTAAAACACAATAGTTATGGTTATATAAAAGCCCTTATTAGTGTGCAGATAAATCTGCATCCAGGTATTCCAAAAAGGGCCACCAGGCCTTATAGAAATTCTCAGTTTTGTAGTCTACCATACTTCTGAGAAAATCGAAAGGGAATATGCTCCATAACAATCTTCCGCCAACCTGACTGGCCTGGGGGGGGGGGGGGGGGGGGGAGAGGTGGTGGTGGTTTCAGATACCCAACCTAGCAAGATATTCTTCCTTGCGCAGAAGGTGAGGATGTTGAAAAGTTTTTTCTTATGCGCATCTGCAGGGAACACACTGGGCAGGCCAAGGAGGAGAGAGATCAGGTCCTTCTCTACTCCTACACTAAAATCCTCTCCAGTGCACCCACCACAGTGGTCCAGTATGTTTAAAGTGTACCACAAGACCAGAGACAATGGGTAAGAACGCCTGTACCTACCTTACGCTTGGGACATGCTGAAGATACTCCTGGTTTAAATTTTGACAAACGGTCCAGAGCCAAGTGGACCCCGTGGAGAATCTTCAACTGTAAAGCATGAGTCCTATTGCAACTTGATATCTTTCTTGCGTTTTGCCAAGTATCTTCCCATGCCTCTGAATAGACCTCAATGTCTAGCTCTCTCTCCCATACCCTGCAGAATTGATAGAACTTACCTGAGGTGGTATTCCCCAATTGATGATATAAAGTGCTGACAGAAAGTGTACTCTTAGCACTGAGCACTCTCCTTTCTGTGTCGGATTCGTAGGGATCAGACAAAAGTCTTTTTTTGAATAAAATCCCAAACTTGATAACAAAAACGAAAGAGGTCCCTGTTAGATAGCGCGTGTTTTCGTGCTAACTGATCAATGCACATCATTGTGTCTCCCTCAAAAAGAAACACCATGCAAGACACACCCCGAGCTGCCCAATGCTTGAATCCTGAATCTATCACCCCCGGTTGAAAACCCGGCAAACCCACTATAGGTGTAAGAGAAGATGTTTTGCCAACATTGCCTTCCCTCTGCCGAATTGCCCTCCAAGCTTCAACAGTATTGACAACCATTGGGTTAGGGCAATATTCCCTAACTGTCCTCATTTTGTCCAAAAACAGCAAGGTAGTAAGGGGCACCTTGCCTGGGAGGTTTCAATATCTAACCATATTGAAAAAGGGTGCCCACAAGCCCAATCACTCATGTAGGATAAAAGCAAGCCTAGTTAGGTAGGTTTTAATGTCCGGGAGATCCACTCCCCGCAATCTGTGAGGCAATTGCAGTTTAGCTAATTTAATGAGGGGCCCCTGATGATGCCAAATACCAGCTGTTCGGTCTCCTGAATGTTTGTTTATTGAAAATCAGGGAGCATTATCCATATAGGGTATAACAAAGTGGGGGGAGGAGGAATATTCATCTTAATAAGTGCTATCCAACCCAACCACAAGACTGGAAGCACCTCCCATCTTTGAAGGTCTTGTCTGATTTTGTCAAATAATTGAACAAAATTAGCTTTGAACAGTCAATCCAGAACTCAAGTAATGAATATGCCGAAGTACACAAAACTCCTGTGACCACTTAATTGGGAATTGATATTCGCCCTCAAGACCTAGCACCTTCGTAAGATCATCCACAGGCACAGCCTCTGATTTTGCAAGATTAATCTTGTACCCCGAAAAGGCGCCAAACGCACTGATGCATTGTATCAGGTAAGGGTTAGACAAAAAAAAATGAGGACATCATCCGCGTACAACAAAATCTTATGTAATTTTGACCCCACTTCTGGAGCCGATATATTAGGATCCCAACAAATGGCCTCCGCCAATGGTTCAATCACCAATGTAAAAAGCAGTGGCGAAAGGGGACAGTCCTGCTGGCTGCCCCTAACAATGTTAAAATTGCTGGATTGCACCCCATTGGTGATGACCAAAGTGAGAGGATCACTGTAGAGAACCTTTACCCATCTTATAAATACTTCACCCAAACCAAACCGCTCCAGAGTATAGAAAAGGTACGGCCACTCAACTCTGTCAAATGCCTTCTCTGCATCATCAATCCCTGTATTGACTATTGTTGGCATGCTTGAATTACATTAAGCAGTCTGCTAACATTATTGGAGGATCTGCGGCCCTTTATGAAGCTCATCTGGTCTTCTTTAACAATAGAAGTTAACACAGTCTCCAGCCTTAATGCAAGAGTCTGAGAGAGGATTTTAAAGTTCACATTGAAAAATGAAGTGGTCCTCCAGGACCTTTCCATTTTTCAGAATAAGCAAAATATTGACGTCTCTCAGAGATGTCGGGAGACAATCATGGCTGTATGAGTCATTAAACATGTTGAACATCAGGCCTGACGATATGTTTATAAATTCCTTACAGAATTCACTGGGAAATCCATCAGGACCAGGCGCCTTTCCACTCTGAAGCTGCCTCAGAGCTTCCTGCATCTCTTGCTCTGATAAGAGGGCATTGAGAAAGGATTCCTGTTCGGGGGTCACACCCAGATCCTTTCAGTTTGGCCCTCCCCTCCTCACAACCCTCAGATTGGTACAATTTAAGAGTAAAATCTCTGGAATGCTATATTAATCTTTTTGGAGTCACATGTTAGGTTCCCAGACTATTCCCTAATTGCCGTAATGGCTTGAGGGGCACTCCTTTTCCTGTCAAGATATGCTAGATACTTGCCTGGCCTGTCACCATGCTCTTATGCCTTTGCCTTGTAAACGTAAGCTCATTCTTTGCTGTCTGTGTGAGCATGGAATTCAATGGAGACCACAGCGCCATAACCCTCTGTAGCTTCACCAATGAGGGCCTGTCAAAGTAGGCCTTCTCGGCTGCCTTCAACGGTGCTTCAAGGAGACATTGCTGCTCACCCTTCTGCTGCTTCCTACTGGCAGAATATGAAATAACTAACCCCTGGCATAGGCTTTGGCAATTTCCCAAAGGGCAGATGGGCTACTAACCAAGCCTGAGTTGATGCCTAGGAACGCCCGAAATTCCAGAGAGTAGTCCACCAACTTATTACCCTTGAGGATAATGGCATCCATTTGCCAGTGCTTTGAACCCATGTAACGTCCTTAATCTTAACCAACAGGTTCACTGGAGCATGATCGGAGATGGTAATATTACCAATCGTACCAGGTACCACCAAGTCCAGGGATGCCAAGGAGGTCAGAGAAAAAAAATCAATCCTGGTGTGACATCTGTGTGAATTGAAAAAAACCCATAAAATCCCTACCTGTAGGGTGCAGACACTTCCAAACGTCCAGCAACCTAACTCCACATACAGACCCACTAATTGTTCAGTTTGTACAGAGGGTATTGGAGGGCTTCTGGGATCCATCTGGGACTTGAGACTGATCAGTTTAGAGAACACATCTACCAAAAGTTTGAGTGGATCGGCTGGAGGGCAATAAACATTTAAAACACCATATTCTTCCCAGTTTATCAGGGCTTTGAGAATTAGAAATCACCCATGTGTATGTCTTTAACACACTCTCGTAACTAAAATGGGAGATTCCTCCTAACCAGTATCGCCACTCCCCTACTTTTGGTATTAAAAGATGAAAAGTAAATCCGATCAAAGCCATTCTGCTGGAGTTTCAAATGCTCCCTGTCATCCAAGTGTGTAGATAGAACATAGAAGAATACAGCGCAGTACAGGCCCTTCGGCCCTCGATGTTGCGCCGATCAAAGCCCACCTAACCTACACTAACCCACTATCCTCCATATACCTATCCAATGCCCGCTTAAATACCCATAAAGAGGGAGAGTCCACCACTGCTACTGGCAGGGCATTCCATGAACTTACGACTCGCTGAGTGAAGAACATACCCCTAACATCAGTCCTATATCTACCCCCCCTTAATTTAAAGCTATGCCCCTTATAATGGCTGACTCCATACGTGGAAAAAGGTTCTCACTGTCAACCCTATCTAACCCCCTAATCATCTTGTACACCTCTATCAAGTCACCTCTAAACCTTCTTTTCTCCAATGAAAACAACCCCAAGTGCCTCAGCCTTTCCTCATAGGATCTTCCTACCATACCAGGCAACATCCTGGTAAACTTCCTCTGCACCCGTTCCAGTGCCTCCACATCCTTCCTATAGTATGGCGACCAAAACTGCACACAATATTCCAGATGCGGCCGCACCAGAGTCTTATACAACTGCAGCATGACCTCAGGACTCCGGAACTCAATTCCTCTACCAATAAAAGCCAGTACGCCATATGCCTTCTTCACTGCACTATTTACCTGGGTGGCAACTTTCAGAGATCTGTGTACATGGACACCAAGATCCCTCTGCTCTTCCACACTACCAAGTATCCGACCATTAGCCCAGTACCCCATCTTTTTGTTACTCTTACCAAAGTGAATCACCTCACACTTAGCTACATTGAACTCCATTTGCCACCTTTCTGCACAGCTCTGCAGCTTCTCTATATCCCGCTGTAACCTGCCACATCCTTCCTCACTGTCTACAACTCCTCCGACTTTCGTATCATCCGCAAACTTGCTCACCCAACCTTCTAACCCTTCCTCCAGGTAATTTATAAAAATGACAAACAGCAATGGTCCCAAAACAGATCCTTGCGGAACACCGCTAGTGACGGCACTCCAAGATGAACCTTTGCCATCAACTACTACCCTCTGTCTTCTTCCAGCCAGCCAATTCCTAATCCAAACCTCCAACTCACCATCAATGCCATATCTCTGTATTTTCTGCAGTAGCCTACCATGGGGGACCTTATCAAACGTCTTACTAAAATCCATATATACATCTACCGCTTTCCCCTCATCTACCTCCTTAGTCACCTTCTCAAAGAATTCAATAAGGTTTGTGAGGCACGACCTGCCCTTCACAAAACCATGCTGACTATCCTTGATCACAATATTCTTATCCAGATGTACATAAATCCTATCCCTTATAATTCTCTCTAAGACTTTGCCCACAACAGAAGTGAGATTCACTGGCCTATAGTTACTAGGATTATCCCTACTCCCCTTCTTGAACAAGGGAACCACGTTTGCTAGCCTCCAGTCCTCTGGCACTACTCCTGTAGACAAAGAGGACACAAAAATCAAGGCCAATGGCTCTGCAATCTCCTCCCTTGCTTCCCAGAGAATCCTAGGATAAATGCCATCAGGCCCAGGGGACTTATCTATTTTCACCCTTGCCAGAATTTCCAACACCTCTTCTCTACATATCTCAAAGCCATCCATTCTACTTATTCGTGCCTCAGTATTCATATGGACAACAATGTCCTGTTCCTGAGTGAATACTGACGAAAAGTATTCATTCAGTGCCTCCCCAATCTCTTCAGCCTCCACACGCAGCTTCCCATTACTATCCTTGATTGGACCTATTCCTACCCTAGTCATTCTTTTATTCCTAACATACCTATAGAAAGCCTTAGGGTTTTCCCTAATCCTACCAACTAAGGACCTTTCATGTCCCCTCCTTGCTGCTCTTAGCTCTCTCTTCAGGTCCTTCCGGGCTACCTTATAACTCTCAATCGCCCCTATTGAACCTTCACGCCTCATCTTTACAAAGGCCGCCCTCTTCCATTTAACAAGGGATTCCAATTCCTTATTAAACTACGGCTCCCTCACACGACCCTTTCCTCCCTGCCTGATAGGTACGTACTTATCAAGGACACTCAATAGTTGCTCCTTGAAAAAGTTCCACATATCAATTACGCTCTTGCCTTGGAATCTACTTTTCCAATCCACACATCCTAAGTCATGCCTCACCGCATCATAATTACCCTGCCCCCAGCTATAACTCTTGCCCTGTAGTACACACTTATCCCTCTCCATCACTAGAGTAAAAATCACCGGTAACAAACCAATATCCACCTTCGCCTTTCTAAGACTCAAAAGTACCTCCTTCCTTTTAATTGGTGAGTGACTCCTCTTGACATTCCAGGTACACCATTTAATCAAGTTATAAGTCATAACCTTCTGCAGTAACATTTAGATTCCAGACAGGAGGAATTCAAACCACAAACTGCCAAGCCTTAGTGTTGGAAGATCCATCGAACACATCAATTACATAAACCAAAACTATTATAGTTAACAAACCTACAAAGCTATCAAAGATTATAAACAATGAAAACCAAAAAACAAACCGATATTTCAAGCGCCAACAGCGCCAAATAGGGGAACTCACCCCCTGCCCAAAGTACCAACTACCCATTCCAAAACCCAATTTCCCATCCCGCTGCCAAGACTATAGCCCAGGCATATATATATGCCTGAACCAGGCATAAACTGCCCATAAGTAGGCATCTAGCCATCCCAACCATTTTCCCTCCTCCTAGCTCAAGCCGAACCGCAAACACAAGCAGCAAAGAAAGAAAGTACACCATGAAATAGCAATGTGAATAAATACATTTTTTTAAAGAAAAAAGGGGTAAATACCCGACCCAGCCTTTGGTCTAACTTAACTTAGAAATTGAGAGTATACATCTCAACCACCACCAAACATAGTTTAAAACATATTTTTACCAATTAAAAAAAAGGAAAAGAAAGCCCCAATTGGACTTCCTCTCTTTTTTTAATAGAGACATACCCAACTAACACTATTTGTACATATTAAATTGTTCAAATTAGGTTAATTTGTCCACAAAGCCTCTTGCCTTCTTCGACACATCAAAGAGATGTACGGATCCTACTAAGGTGTATCGAAGCACTACCAGATACCTCAGAGAGTACAGGATCCCAAGCTCCCTCAGTTTTCTCTTAACACCATCATAGGTATTTTTTTCTGGATCACCACTGCTGAGAAGTCCTGGAAGAACATGATCTTAGAGCCATCATACATTAGGGCTTCGGACCCTTCCCCTGGAATCCAGAAGCTGCCATGATTCTTTCCTTATCTCTATAATGATGAAACTGCACCAAGAGAGGACAAGGATGTTGACCCAGACCGATCTCCGCACCATTACCCGGTGAGCGCTCTCGACCTTTAAGCCTCTCATTCCAGGCTCAAAAGTTAAGGAATTTCAGCAACCAGACCTCAATAAATTCCGCTGGCCACTCACCTTCCTTACCTTCTGGCAGACCAATGATCAGAATATTTTTTCTCCTGCCCCTGTTCTCAAGATCATCCATTTGGTCACGCAAATTATGGACCTGCGTCTCAAGGGCTTGGATCTTATCCCTGGAGGAACTGGTACCAGCTTCCACCACTGTGACTCTGTGTTCAATTTCATCTGTCTCTTTTCCCAGGTGTCCCACTGCTGTTCATGCTTCTCCAGCATGATAGAGGAAAAGCTGGCCCCCAATCTCTATCTGCTTACCCAATATCTCACGAGATTTCACAAGCTCCTTCACCAGGACCTGGTAGGTAATCGAGTCTGAGGATCTTGCAGGCTGGGCCGTGGGCCCGGCCTCGGATGCTCCTCCTCCTCCTTCAGCATTTCTGGGCGGCGAAAACACAGGTAAGTTGATTTTTCGCAGTTTCCTGGGACTCCACGACCTTTCCAGAGTCCCAGGATATCGCAATGGTCCAGGTTGGGTGGGGTTAGAAGTCTGTCCCACTTGTGCTGCAGTGCAGAGCTCTGCAACGCGATCCTCCTAGATTGCCGCCATCTTGGATCCCCCACATTCACTTTTAAAGAATTTATTATAACAGTGATTTCGAGTTTTCATGACTTCCAATTACTTGGATGTTACTTTTCGAAAAGATTCAGAGAGCAGCCTCCATCTTCTCCTCCTTCTTACACAGTCTCCTTGCTCTTTTTCATTCCTTGCAGTCTCACTCTCTTTGCCCCTCACATCTGCCTGCTTCGTCCCCCCAGCTCGCAGCTGTTATAACCAGTCAACAGAAATCCGCATGGTGAAACAAACATCATGTTTGACAGAAGTCTTTGAGGATGTAAATTGCAGGGTGGATCATGGACTACTAATATATGTTGTGTTTTTAGATTTCCAAAAAAACATTGAGTATGGTGCCAAGTTAAAGGATACTGCAGATAATAAGAGGCCAGAGCGATGAGATCATTAATGGATAAAAGTTCCGCTAACAAAAAATGGAGCTCTGAGATAAATGGCCAATTTTCAGGTTGGCAAACTCTCACAAATGCAATGATGCAGGAATGATTGCTGGACTTCAACTATTTACAATGTTAATAACATTTGTCAAAAAGGTTTGGCAACAATTCAAAGATAGGTAGGTAAGTTGTAAAGATGGTACAAAGAGACTGTAAAGAGACACAGAAAGGTTAAGTGACAGGGTAAGATCATTGCAGATGGAGTATAATATTGGAAATGTGTAGTTGGTACTTTGGCAGGAAGAGAAGAAAAACTATCATTTAAATAAAAAGACAATGCAAGATGCTGCCATGAAGAGAAATCTGAGTATGCAGACATAGTAATTAAGGAGGCAAATGGAATGTTGGTCTTTATCACAAAAGGGATGCAGTATAAAAACATTGAAATATTATTCCAAGTGTATAGGCATTGGTGAGACCAACAGTACTGTGTAGCTTTACCCTCTTCATTTAGAAGAGATGGGGAGAAGGTGGTGTAATGATAATGTCACTGCACTAGTAATCCAGAATTCCAAGGCTAATATTCTGGGAATGTAGTGTTCTGACTATGTAGTTATCTAACTTATTAATTTATAAAATTATTGGCTGGATATATATATATATATATATATTTATTACAGAACCTATTGAAAAGAAACTTTTCAAAGCAAAGAACACTTGTTATAGCAGCAAAGATTCTGGATTAGTGGGGCTGGAAAAGCACAGCAGTTCAGACAGCATCCAAGGAGCAGTAAAATCAACGTTTCGGGCAAAAGCCCTTCATCAGGAATACAGGCAGAGTGCCTGAAGGGTGGAGAGATAAATGAGAGGAGGGTGGGGGTGGGGAGAAAGTAGCATAGAGTACAATAGGTGAGTGGGGGAGGGGATGAAGATGATAGGTCAGGGAGGCGGGTGGAGTGGATAGGTGGAAAAGATGATAGGCAGGTAGGACAAGTCATGGGGACAGTGCTGAGCTGGAAGTTTGGAACTGGGGTGAGGTGGGGGAAGGGGAAATGAGGAAACTGGCGAAGTTCACATTGATGCCCTGGGGTTGAAGTGTTCTGAGGCAGAAGATGAGGCGTTCTTCCTCCAGGCGTCGAGTGGTGAGGGAGACCATAGCAACAAAGATGCTGCATTTACAAAATACGTAAAATGCTTGGAGTCATGGGTCTGCAACACGTTCAGGAAAAGGTCACATGACTCATTTTGTGGTTGTAAAGCACCTTGTGTCTGGGCACAGACAGTGAGAAATAATTTACCACAGAGGCAACAACCTCTGCCCACTTGCTCTCTGTGAAATTTCTCTCAAAGTTTGAGATTTGAAAATGCCCCAGAAGGCCTAATCACCACATGGGCATGGTTCTTAAAAGTCTCAATCTATACCATCATCACCACAACAAAAATAATCAAATAGTCATTAATAATCCAAAAATAAACCACAGTGCCAACTGCATTTGTGGAAAGTGACTTGGGTTGCAGAACAGCATTTTGTGTAATCTGCAAATATTGCTTTTTTTTCCTGAATATAACTATTACTTGGCCAAAGTACTTTAGGATAACATTCCACAGTTTAATACTTTCTCCAAGCTTGCAGATATGTGCCTGTGTGGAAACATACGTTTTTGCATGCATGGAGAGGTGTGTAGAACTGTGCACAAGCTGTAAAACCTCAGCAGATCTGGCAGTATCTGAGGAAAGAGAGTTAACGTTTCAGGTCTAGTGATCCTTCTTCAGAATGCTCTTCGGTGGCTGGAGGAGTGCCAGTGTGCGTGTTGAGGTCTGTGTGGATGGATGGGTGTGCACACGCATGCTGAGGAGAGAAGCATGTGCCAGAGAGGGCTGTACGTGGGGGAAACAACATTTGCAGGGAGAGGTGCATGAGGGATGAGGTGTGTGTGGTGGGGGAGGTCAGCACGCAACAAGGCAGTTGTGTGTGGAGCAGAGGTGCATGTTGGCGGGGGGGGGGGTGCGAATGTGGAGACACACAGGTGTGGTAAGGGTTTTGTTACATTTAAAATGGAAGTTGGATGTATTTGCAAATTTAAATCCTTTTTTGTCAATAATCTGTCCAGGTTCCTTTAAGGTTCCTTCATTCCTGGGATCATTCCTATAAACTTCTGCTGGACCCCTTTCCTTGCCCCACACCTCCATTGTACACAAGAAATCTTGAGATTGGAAAAGGAAGGTGATATTGCCAATTTCATATCTATATCATTTATATCCTTTAAGGAACCTGGCTAACTTGATATGGAGCTGCATGCAGTTTAATATAAATGATATAGATATGAAATTGGCAATATCACCTTCCTTTTCCAATCTCAAGATTTCTTGTGTACAATGGATGTGTGGGGCAAGGAAAGGGGTCCAGCAGAAGTTTATAGGAATGATCCCAGGAATGAAGGCTTTTATTATGAAGAGCAGTTGAGGATTCAGTCTAAACTCAATGGAGTTTAGGAGGTTGGGGATGGTATCTCATTAGAACTTACAGAATACTGAAAGGCTTGGACAGAGTAGACCATAGAGAAGATCCTTCCTCTAGCAGGAGAGACTAGGACCCAAGGACATAGCCCAAGTGAAGGGGATCAAGGATTATGGGAAAAAAGGAAGATGGGGTTAAAAAACCATCAGCCATGAGAATGGCAAAGCAGACTCAAAGGGGCAAATAGCCTAATTTTGCTCCTATATCGTATGGTCTTTCAGCCTACATGTGACTCCAGATACACACATGGTTAATGCTTAATTGCCCTCTGAAACAGCCAAGCAAGCGCTTCAGTTGTTCTAAACTGGAGCACCATGGATGCATCTGTACAACATGGAGTGCAACTGTACTTTATTACCACAAGCAACTAGGATATGCAACAAATGCTAGCTTGCCAGCAATGCCCAAATGCCATGAAAAAAGCAAACGAACAAAATCACAACAACACAATTTTAAAATGAGGAATATTTCATTTAAAATGAAGAAATTTTTCTCTTAAAAGATCTCCATCTTTGGAATTCTCTTCCACTGACATCATGGAAGCCAAATCATTAAGTATGGTCTATATTGAGTTTGACAGATTTTTCATTGTCAAGGAAGTCAAAGGTTATAGGGAGCAGACATGAAAATGGAATTAAGGCCAAAGTCCAGCAGCCATGATCTTATTGATTGCTAGAGTAAGCTGCAAGAGCCAATTGGTTTGCTCCAGCTCCTAGTTTTTAAACAATCTGCAAATAAAGTAGCAAAAGTTGTTTGTCAATCTAAAAATATATTTTCTCCATTCTTGCTGGTCCACTGAACTTGGGCCAAATGAAAAAAAAACTGTTGAATTCTACATAATTGTTTGCCAATGCTCTGTATGTAAACTTGACTGAAAGATACTGCTGACACTCAGGTATTCTTGTCTTTCTGAGCAACTAATATTGATATTTGGCCTATTTTAATATAATTTTTTTTTAAAATTTACTTTGTGATGAATAGCATATAATTCTTCATATTTTTTGGAATCTGATTTCAAAATATATTCTGTTGCATTTTAGTTACCTCTGAGTTAAATCCAACATTTTGTCAGAGCATAGTTGAGTCTGGATCCTGTGGCATTAATGGAAAGGTATGAATATTAGTGAGTTTTGAGAAGAGTTGTAGCTCAGGTTAAGGTTCTCGATGGAAGTTTGCTCACTGAGCTGGAAGGTTCATTTTCAGACGTTTCGTCACCATACTAGATAACATCACCAGTGAGCTTCTGGTGAAGTACTGGTGTTATGACTCGCTTTCTATTTATGTTTCTAGGTTTCCTTGGGTTGATGATGTCATTTCCTGTTCTTTTTCACATAGGTTGGTAAATAGGGTCGAAGTCAAAGTGTTTGTTGATAGAGTTCTGGTCGGAATGCCACGTTTCTAGGAATTCTCATGTGTCTCTCTCTGTTTGGCTTGTCCTAGGATGGATATGTTGTCCCAGTCGAAGTGGTGTCCTTCCTCATCTGTATGTAAGGATATTAGTCAGAGTTGGTCATGTCTTTTTGTGGCTAGTTGATGTTCATGTATCCTCGTGACTAGCTTTCTGCCTGTTTGTCACAGTTCTTGCAAGGTGTTTTGTAAATGAGATTTGTTTTGCCGGTGGGTTTGTGAGCTACCATGATGCCAAGAGATCTGAGTAGTCTGACAGTCATTTCTGAGATGTCTTTGACATAGGGGAGAGTGGCTAGGGTTTCTGGATGTGTTTTGTCTGCTTGTTTGGGTTGGTTGCTGAGAAATCGGCAGACTGTGTTCATTGGATACCCAGTAACACAGAGACTCGAACAAACAACTCTGCCAGCCATCCAACCCAAACTTTGGATCCGCTACATGGATGACACCTTTGTCATCACTAACCAAAACAAATTAGAGGAAACCTTCAAGACCATCAGTAATATCCTTACTGGTATAGAATTCATAAAAGAGGAGGAAAGCAACAATTAACTGCCATTCCTAGATGTCACAGTAAAGCGAACAGTCAATGGGGAACTTCAAACCAACATCTACAGGAAAACAAAACATACGGACCAAACACTGAACTACAGAAGCAATCAATCAAACGCCCATAAACGAAGCTGCATTAAAACATTATTTCAATGAGCCACCACACATTGCAGCACAGAGGAGGTACGAAGAGCAGAGGAAAATCACATATACAGTGTATTCAAAAAGAACAGGTACCCAATAAACATAGTCTGCCGATTTCTCAGCAACAAACCCAAACAAGCAGACAAAATGCATCCAGAAACCCTAGCCACTCTCCCCTATATCAAAGGCATCTCAGAAATAACTGCCAAACTACTCAGATCTCTATTATGCATCATAGTAGCCCACCAACCCACTAAAACAGCAGCTAATGAACTTGGAAGACCCTATACAGACAAAAAACAAAACTAATGTCATTTACAAAATACCACCAGGATACATGAACATCAAATAGCTACAAAAAGACCCACTCTGACTAGTATCCTTACATACAGATGAGGAAGTACACCACTTTGACTGGGACTACACATCCATCCTAGGACAAGCCAAACAGAGAGAGAGAGAGAGACACACACACACACACACACGAGAATTCCTTGAAGCATGACATTCTAACCGGAACTCTACCAACAAACACATTGACTTGGACCCCATTCACCACCCTCTGACGAAAAGAACAGGAAATACATCACCAACCCAAGGAAACCTAAAAACATAAACAGAAAGAGGGTCATAATACCAGTACTTCACTGGAAGCTCACTTACGATGTTACCTGGTATGGTGACTTAACATTTGAAAACAAATCTTCTAGCTCAGCGAGCAAACATACATCTAGGTATTCATATGGTTGGCTTATGGGCAAACAGCATAAACACATAGGCTTTGTTTTCAGCTCAGATGTATCTAGGTTGGCCGAGACTTTTCTAAATTCATTTCAGAAGACACCAGTTTGAGTTTAGAAGCGAGTTTTGTTTTTCTCTTAGAAGAAGTTTGTTGAGAAATCTGCAGGTTATTGGAAGTGAGAAAGTTAAAGTTTTCAGATTTGTGAGAAAACGATGTCAGCAAATCTGTAAAGGATTCATCAGACTGTCTCTTCAACCCAGAGGAAAAAATACTGAAAGGAATTAGTTACATAGAACTGTAAAGGGATGAATGGGGATGGCACCTCTCGAGACAGGGGTCTCCATAGAGCTAATGTTGAGGAACAGATTGAAACTTTGCTTAGTTTTAGATTCCACATATCGAGATAAACTTTTAAAATACCTTATTGTGTACCATAAATACCTGCTGTTGCAGAAAACTTCCATCCTCTTGTGAATTCATCTCAATGTTAATCATATTAATTAACTAAAGAAGAAAAATATTGAGTCAGATTTCATTCAGGGATCAGATTTGTTCAATAGTGCCTAGCTGGACTTATAAAAAATACAGCAGCTGCAATAAACAAATTGGATAAAGAAACAGACAGAAAGGAGAAGAGTAAAGTCACCATAGTTCCAGAAGATGATGGGGCTGCTCCCTTATTAGACAGAAACAATTGGTGATATTTTAACCCGAGGGTCATCATGCTTCAGGTAAAGAGAAGGGTCGAAAAGGAACAGCCTTCATGATAACCTCAGCTAGTGTGGGAAATGAATCCATACTGCTGGTGTCACTCTGCATCACAAACCAGCTGGCCAGCCAACTGAGCTGACTCACTCCCCAAGAGAAGAATAAGCAAATAAAAGCAAATTAAAACTGGACTCTACAAGGCTAGCCAAGACAGGAATTAGAGTTTAGTTTTTTTTCTTACCTGTTGCTGTGTACCATCTTGGGCAATAAGGGCCATATGTTGACCTACGTCTGCTTGAGCAACTGTAGTAACTTGCCCAGATAATCCATTGTCTTCTTCAACTCCGGTTACATAGGTAATTGGTTGTCCTTTAAGGATTTCATCTCCAGATGTAACTTATAAAGTAAAATAGGACACAGCAATACGTTTCAAATTGGGGAATATCTCATTGAACATAAAAAAAATACAGTTAAGTCTAAAACTAGTAATTTCACATTTATGAGAAAGATTGCAGGGAAATAATGGGGCAAGTGGGAATGAAGGACTGTTGTTTCAAATAGCCGACACAAACTGAATAGACTGAATGGCCTTCTGTGCTACACCAAGCTGTTATTTTATCATGCCACAAAAATGCATAATATTGTTATTTCAGTCTCCAGTGCAATATCATGAAACAATTTTGCATGTTATTTAATTGAGAGTTCACAAAATAATCTAACAAATCAATATGAAAGGCTTTTGTTTTAGAAAGAGCAAGTAAGCATTAACAATTGCAGCAGATTTATACAATTCCATATTTGTATTATCGTCAAAAATTTCTCATTCTCACTTTTTTGCCAACATAGAAGGTCAGCAAAATTTCTTGCCTTTTGCT
Source organism: Chiloscyllium punctatum (assembly GCF_047496795.1). NCBI lineage: Eukaryota > Metazoa > Chordata > Chondrichthyes > Orectolobiformes > Hemiscylliidae > Chiloscyllium > Chiloscyllium punctatum. The sequence continues at coordinate 51,204,795 of NC_092760.1, forward strand.
GCAGCACTGACATTAGTGAGGTATATTACCATATAAAACAAAGCTGTTGTTTGTGGCTGTATGTTTGACCCTCATGTTCAAAGAGAAGAAAAAGGAAATGCAAATTCACATTTTCTCATACTGAGCAGTCTAAACTCCAACTGCCAAAACACAACAGAAACACATTTACTTTGGATGATTCATTAGTCTCAGACATAAATCATTCCTTGACTATATGCATGAGAATCGTTGTAAATCAGTATTAAATTTATTCAAGGTTAATATCAACATGTAGCTAAATAGTTTAAGTAGAAAGGAGATTTTGTCCAGGTTTACAAGGTATATTTGCTAGTTGGAAATTTATGACCTCACCAAAATCTGAGGTTTTTATATGGCAGGGTGGGTTAGATGTGGGGGTGGTTGAAGAAAGAGGAGCAGAAATCACCTTCATGAGTAGGTGGAAATAATGAGAGAAGCGAAAATATTATCAGTCCATCACATTTGTATAGTACAATATATATTCGTAATTTCTCAGATCTACAAAATACAGCTACAGAATTGATTTTTATTAGATTAAAAAATCATTATGATCATAGACCAGAATGCCATATTGATATAGTGAACTGGCTTGAGACCAGTACCTTTTTTTTAAAAAACAAATAAAGTGAAAGATCCAGGGGACTTCGTGAATAGAGGCACAGGTCTTCATGGTTTTGAATAAACAACAACAAACGCCACTGTATAACTTTAGAACAATAATATAAATTTACATACAACTTAATCTTAATATTCAAGAATTATCACTTGGTAAATATGCATAACAGACTGAATTAACACCCTACACACGCATCAAAGAGCAAATTATGTCAAGAGAGATTTGACAGATTTATTTTTGATTCATTCATGGTATGTGGGCATTGCTGTCTAGGCCAGCATTTATTGCCTATTCCTAAATGCCCAATGTCATTTAAGAGTTAACTACATTGCTGGATGTCTAGAACATAGAACATAGAAGAATACAGCGCAGTACAGGCCCTTCAGCCCTCGATGTTGCGCCGATCAAAGCCCACCTAACCTACACTAACCCACTATCCTCCATATACCTATCCAATGCCCGCTTAAATACCCATAAAGAGGGAGAGTCCACTACTGCTACTGGCAGGGCATTCCATGAACTTACGACTCGCTGAGTGAAGAACCTACCCCTAACATCAGTCCTATATCTACCCCCCCTTAATTTAAAGCTATGCCCCCTTGTAATAGCTGACTCCTGTTGTCACATGTAGGCCAGACCAGGTAAGGATGGCAGTTTCCTTCCCTAAAGGACATTAGTGAACCAGATAGGTTTATTCAACAATTGATAATGCTTCATGGTCAGAATTGGGCTCTTAATTCCAAATTTTTAAAAATTGAATTCAAACTCTAACGTTTGCCATGGCAGGATTCAAACCCAGCCCCCCAGAACATTACCTAGATCTCAGGATTACCAATCTAATGATAATATCTGTAGGACATTATCCTCCAGTGGGAGTCAGAGTCAGAGCTTTACACTCTGGTAAGTGGCCATTCAGTCCATTGTGTCTATGCCAGCCATCTAGCACTCGTGTCCTATTTTACAGCAATTAGCCCATAACTTGGTATGTTATGGCACTTCAAATGATTGTGATGATGCTGCCCCTTTAATAAAGTTATTCTGTCCTTTGTTTTTTCAAGAGAGGTCATAAAGTTTGTGAGAAGATTTGTAGCTCGGATGCTCGTTGTTGTGGTTCTGTTCGCCGAGCTGGGAATTTGCATCGCAGACGTTTCGTCCCTTGTCTAGGTGACATCCTCAGTGCTTGGGAGCCTCCTGTGAAGCGTTTCTATGTTGTTTCCTCTGGCATTTATAGTGGTTTGAATCTGCCGCTTCTGGTTGTCAGTTCCGGCGGTCCGCTGCAGTAGTCGGTATATTGGGTCCAGGTCGACGTATTTGTTGATAGAATCTGTGGATGAGTGCCATGCCTCTCGGAATTCCCTGGCTGTTCTCTGTTTGGCTTGTCCTATAATAGTAGCGTTGTCCCAGTCGAACTCATGTTGCTTGTCGTCTGTTTGTGTGGCTACTAAGGATAGCTGGTCTTGTAGTTTCGTGGCTAGTTGGTGTTCATGGATACTGATCGTTAACTGTCTTCCTGTTTGTCCTATGTAGTGTTTTGTGCAGTTAATGCATGGGATTTTGTACACTACGTTGGTTTTGCTCATGCTGGGTATCAGACAACAACTCGCCAGGACAAAGGACCCGACACCAAGCATGAGCAAAACCAACGTAGTGTACAAAGTCCCATGCAAGGACTGCACAAAACACTACGTAGAACAAACAGGAAGACAGTTAACGATCAGTATCCATGAACACCAACTAGCCACGAAACGACACAACCAGCTATCCTTAGTAGCCACACACACGGATGACAAGCAACAGGAGTTCGACTGGGACAACACTACTATTATAGGACAAGCCAAACAGAGAACAGCCAGGGAATTCCTAGAGGCATGGCACTCATCCACAGATTCAATCAACAAACACATCGACCTGGACCCAATATACCAACCACTGCAGCGGACCGCCAGAACTGACAACCGGAAGCGGCAGAGACAAACCACTATAAATGCCGGAGGAAACAATACAGAAGCGCTTCACAGGAGGTTCCCAAGCACTGAGGATGTCACCTAGACAGGGAACGAAACGTCTGCAACACAAATTCCCAGCTCGGCAAACAGAACCACAACAAGGGGTCATAAAGGCAGAGGTGCTAATATGTCTCAGAAAGAGCTTACTTTAACAATGGCAGGGGAGTGGCCAGTTCTCCCAGTTCAGGCTTTGATTCTAAACAGCCAGACAAAAAACTGCTGGTAGCAGAGAAGCAGTTACAGTGAAAAAGAGATTACATGCTTTCACAGATATTTCTTGCCTGAACTTTCTAGCTGAAACCTATCTTGCCTGTAAGGACCTGTGTTTGAATTTAACACTTGCCAAGAGGTGTGTTAATGGGAAATTGCGGGAATTGGAACAGGTTCATTAAGTTGAGATTTTGAGTTGGTTGGCTTTTCAAATAGTTGTTATTCTAAATTCTGCTTTTTTTTTCATGTTTGAAGGGCAGTGTTTAAATAAATTCTGTTTTGCTTGAAGCTGAGTGGTTTGACCACCTGCATCACTCCTGGAATATCCACATTAAATCTGCCTTTAAAAAAAATACAAGTTAGGATCTGGGCTACCTTCTTAAAATATTTTGAGGGAGTCTGGCCTGGTCCATAACACGATTTAAATATTTTTTAAATGTTGTGATAGTTTCTGTCCCGATCACCCTTTCAGGCATACCTATCACTCAAATGCTTATTTAAATCCCCTCTAAACCTCCTTCTTTGGGATATTCAGCAATGACATCCAAATGGTGATGACACAGTGAATCAGAAAATCCCATTAAACTTCTCAAGGATTTGCCTTGAAATTCTCTCTCAAGAGTTCTGTGCCGCTTTACTAACTGCTCCCATTCTGTATCGGTCCCTGGACTCCAAAACTGCACTCATTCACAAATATACCTCCACCAACAGCTAGCTCTACCAAATTAAAATTGTTCCCGGTTTTCCCCAAGTTCCAGTTTTTCTCAGCTACATTAAGCAAACACTGCTTGCGTGCTTTCAATCCCCACTACCTCAGTTGCACTGAAGTATCATTTCAGCTAATAAGAGAGACTAAGTAGGGTGAGGTTGCTTTCCTCACAGCAGAGAAAGCTGGGGGTGGGGGGAGATGGTGAGAAGACCTGACTGAGCTGTACAAACTTACGTAGGACACAGATTGGGTGGAGAGAAAGAAATGTTTCCCCTCAATAGAGGGATCAAATCTTAGGTTAATCAGATTTAAGGTAAGGGGCAGGACACTTCGAGGGAATTTAAGGAAACTTTTGGGTGATGGGTATGCCTGAAAGGGTGGTAGGGGCAGAAACCATCACAACATTTAAAAAGTATTTACATGAACACTTGAAGCACCATAACATAGAAAGTTATGAGCTAAATGCTGTAAAATAGGATTAGAATGCTTGGTGGCTGGTATAGACACAATGGGCTGAATGGCCACTTTCCATAGTATAAAACTCTAACTCTATTACGGCTGACAGGTCCCTTCCGAAACAGAATCTACGATCTGTCTCAGCTCCCCAGAACCACTTGCGTCCTGACTGACTCCAGATGCCCACTAATTTTGAGAATTTCTTGTTTTCTGACATACCAAAAACATCCAATTGCTCTTGACTCCTTCCTGAACTCTCTACATAGTGTGTAGTTTGACTATCTTCTTATCAGTACAGTAGCTTCAGTAATCCTACCACGGAGTCGACATTTCCCTCTTTCTCCTCTCCTCCTCTAACCTTTGAATTCCTCTGGGGTATTCCTGAAATGTCCTAAGTGACCTATTGAAAACTTTGCAGTAAGTCCCTCACCAATTGCTAGGCATTATGCAAAGTTGCCACACAACAATCTTCAGACCATCTGCTCCATTAATGCTATCGGTCATCGATTGCTGGCTTGCTTGGTATAACAAGCAAATACTATAGAGGATTTCATCATAATACTGACTTCATAATTACCTTTCATTTACATGTAACAGAGTCATAAAGATATACAGCACCTAAACAGTCAGGCCCTTCGGTCCAACTCGTCCATGCCGACCAGCTATCCGAACCCAATCTAGTCCCACCTGTTAGCACCCAGCCCATATCCCTCCAAACTCTTCCTATTCATATACTCATCCAAATGCCTTTTAAATGTTGCAATTGCACTAGCCTCCACCACTTCCTCTGGAAGCTCATTCCATAAATGTACCACCCTCTGTGAGAAAAAGTTGCCCCTTAAGTCTCTTTTACATCTTTTCCCCTCTCACCCTAAACCTATGCCCTCTAGTTCTGGACTCCCCCACCCCAGGGAAAAGACTTTGTCTATTTATCCTATCCATGCCCCTCATAATTTTGTAAACCTCTATAAGCTCACCCTTCAGCCTCCGATGCTCCAGGGAAAACAGCCTCAGCCTATCTAATCTCTCCCTATAGCTCAAATCCTCCAACCCTGGCAACATCATTGTAAATCTTTTCTGAACCTTTCAAGTGTCACAACATTTCCAATAGGGAGGAGACCGGAATTGCATGCAATATTCCAACAGTTGCCTAACCAATGTTCTGTGCATCCCAAAACTAAATATCCATTTGCTATCCAAAATCCTATGGTTGCATGTTTGAGATTCAAAAGCAGCCAAATGCCCAGCTACATAAGTGGAAAGAAAAGAGGGTGTTGTATAGCTGAGTATGCATTGTCTTACAATGGGAAAGATTAGATTTACAGAAAAATCACTTGTGTTTCAATGGAGTTAGAAAATTACAAGAAGCTGATGAATAAACAATATGTTACAAATAACAACATTTAAACAGACACATGAACAGGCAGGGAATAGAGAGATATGGATCATGTGTTGGCAGATGGGATTAGTTTAGAATGGCATCATGGTCAGCATATACATGGTGGCCATATTTCTGTATTAGACTATTCTATATTTATCAGATATTCAGACTGACTTTACAAATCCCATTTACATTTTTTTTTAAACCATGATGTTTATGAATTTCACAGCACACAAACGTTTTCAGACTTTTGCCAAAATTTTTTTTTTATGATTCTTCAGGATTATTGAATATTACCAGCTAGTCGAAGACTCATGGACAAAAACATGAAAACAAATAAAGTTGTACTCACCATCCTGTGATTCAAAGAAAGTTTCTTCTTCTTCAGTTGGTTCACTGTCACCATGTGCAGTTCGTTTATGCATTGCCAGGGTAGAGGTCTGTTTATATGTTTTGCCACAGTGGTTACAGTTGTAAGGTTTAGAATGGGTATGAACTACATGGTGCTTATATAAACTGGAGTATTCAGTGAAACGCTTATCACAACCAGGTACAGTACATACATAAGGCTTTTCCCCTGAAAATTATAAATAACGTCATAATTACATAACAAAGATGAATTCAACAATAAAAGTACAAAATATTATAAAATGTTTCAGCAATGTGCAAAAAAGGTAATCTTTTAAAATTCTTTTGTCATTTAATAGTTTGAAAGAAGTTACAGCTCAAATTCATCAGAATTAGCAGTTCATGCTAAGTCCTCTTATGTTTCTTTAAAAAACAATTCACTGAAGCATTACACAAACTGTACAGAGTTGTTAGTTTTTCTGCCCTAAATCCAACATGCAGTCTAGACATCAAATCCAGGCTATAAATTCCTTTTAGCCAACTGTGAATCTTTTGCTGAGTGTTTCAAATTTTTGCTTAATTAAACAGGACTCTCTCACCCATTATAAACATGCAGAAACTGCACAGGGTAATTATTCACTTAAACAGAACACCTTTACTGAGTCTGTTATAGTGACTATCACCTTTCCAGGATTTAGTCTTGTTACTCAACAATGAAAAATTCTGACTTTCAGGCTTTGAACAAGAAGTTGAGACTCAGACCTTATTCTGAAGGCTTTTAAACTCTGGCGAATTCTTGTATGCACACTGCATAATGTATATTATGACTACAAATTGAAAATATACCTGTGCATTGCACATTCCAATCAAAAAATCTCTTCTAAACATTATAAACGTAAAGGATCTGAGTGGAAGTGAGGATTGAAACTTATCCCAGATTTTGCTCCTCATAGTAAATGACTGATTGACTTAAAATTGGCTGAAGCCCGAGAATGAGCCATTTCTCTTCTCACCTATAACGAGTCATCCAGGAACAACAAAAGTGAATCAAAAAGATGGCACAACACTCTTATACTTTTGTTGCAAGAAAGCATTCATTACATTTTTGACCAAAATGGATAGTTAAATAGATATCTGCTCTATTAGGTAACAAAAACATTAGCAGACTTTGGGAAATATTGAGTCGTATTTTATTCTGCTTGATACCTGTGTGTATCCTCATATGGTTCTTGTAATTGGTGGCACTAGCAAAAGCTCTTCCACAGCCAGCCTCTGGACAGAAATATGGCCTTTCACCTGTATGAGTCCGAATATGCACTTTACGAATATTTGATGTGGTGAACGATCTGCCACAGCCTTCAAATGGGCATTTAAATGGTCTTTCACCTGTTTGTCAGATACAATGCAATTTGACTTTAACAAAAACAGGGCATAACACATGTAGTAAATCACCTCCAATATTTAGCCAACATATTACTGTAATATCATATTTACATCTTTATCGTTATGCATATGTATGCTTGAAAATAACTATTGCACAATAGTTCTGCCAGAGATTTGATACAAAATTTTTTGATTTACCTATATTTACTTTAACCTCGAGTCGTAAAACAAGGATACAAACAATAACATTCATTTTATTTTGATTTTTTTTGTCCAATAACTAAACATTTAATATTTAATTGGTCCAAAACCTTGTAGCCAGAACCCATTTGATAAGGTGTCAAGTAAAATGTTATTGCACAAGTTTGGAGTTCACGGTAATCAGGGTAACATTACAACATGGATTTCGGATTAGTTAACATACACAAGCCAAAGTTTGAATAGAAACATCGAAAACAAGTCCATTCAATATGATCAAGGCTTATCATATAATTCAGTACACCATTACCATTTTGCCCCTATACCTTTTGATAGCATTAGCCTTAAGAATTACATTCACCTCCTTCTTGAAAACATTCAATGCTGTGACATCAACCACTCTCTGAGGCAGGGAATTCCACAGGCTCTCCACTCTCTGGATGAAGAAATTTCTCCTCATTTCAGTCCAAAATGGCCTATCACATACAAGTACTTCTTCTGTTACGTAATGGTTGCATTCTTGTGCAACCTCACATTATAGAAAATGTTTCTCATGTTAGAAACAGTGCTTAAAATGTTGGCGATGTAATCGCATTACAGCCAATACATTTTAAAGTTTTGCACTTTAGAAGCACTGTCCCTAATTCTTCAATCGCATTACAATGAATTCGCCTTAATGAAACGCACGTTACAGCAGAATGACCTGTATCCTTAAACTGTGACCACTGGTTCTGGGATTCCCTGGTCATGAGGAAGCTCCTTCTTGCCTCTACCCTTCTAGTCCAGTTAGAATTTTATAGAGTTTCCATGATATCGCTCCTCATTCTTTTAAACTACAGTGAACATAATCTTAAACAATCCAAGCTCTCATATTTCAGTCCTGCCATCCCAGAAAACAGTAAACTTTTGTTGCATTCTCTCCAACTCCAGAATTTCCTGCCCCAGATAAGGTGATTGAAACTGCACATAATAATACCACCTCATGAAGGAGCAGCACTCTGAACACTAGTGCCTCCAAATAAACGTGTTGGACTATAACCTGCTGTTGTATGATCTTTAACTTTATTCACCCCAGTTCAACACCGGCACCTCCACATCACAGCACATATTAACCCAGGTGTGGTCTAAGGCCATGTACAATTACAGCAAGACACCCCTGCTCCCACCAACATACCATTTGTCTTCATCACCTGCTGCACTTGCATGCTCATTTTCAGCAACTGGGTGCACAGGGATCGCCCCTTTTCCCAATCAATCGCCAAGGAAATACCTGCCACTCAGAAAAATATTTTTCTGTTTGCCAACGAATTCTTTATCCATGTCTGTACACTATATGCAATTCCATGCATTTTAACATGCTAATCTCTTATGTTGGACCTTATTGAAAGCTTTCTGAAAGTTGAAGTAAACTATATCAACAGGCTCTTCTTGATGAACTCTATTTAGCAACATCCTCAAAAAATTCCAGTAAATTTGACAATCTTGATTTCCCTTTCATAAATCCATGTTGACTCTGTCTGATCATGTCACTGTTTTCCAAGTGTTCTGCTATTAAATTGTTTATAATGGGTATTTTCCCCATTACGAACATCAATGATCTGTACTAATTGATCTGTAATTCCCTGTTTTCTCTATATCTCCCTCTCTAAACAGTAAGATTAGATTAGAATCCATCCAATCCATCGGAACTGTTCCCCAGTCTACAGACTTTTAAAAAGGTGTTCATCATCAATGCATCCACTATTTTCTAGGGTCACTTCTTTAAGTAGTCTGGGATGTAGATCATTATCCACTGGGGATTTATTGGCCTTTAAACCCATCAGATTCCCTACTAATACAGATTTCTTTCAGTTCCTACCTCTCACTGGGCTGTTCCCTCACACTTTTGGGACCTTTTTTTTTGAGTACTTCTTTGTGAAGAGTGAACTAAAATATGCATTTAATTAGTCTGCCATCCTTTTGTTTTCATTATGCCCTGTTTCTGACTGTAAGGTACTTTTATTTGTCTTCATTAATTGCTTTCTGGAACGAATGGAGTGTTGCAAGGATTATTCACAGGACCTCAATAATTCACTCCAAATATTCATAACTTCAAGGAGGCAGCAGAGTGCAGTGTATCCAACTTTGCTGATGATACAACAGTAGGCCGGATGGCTTGTTATGATAGGACACAAGGAATCTACAAGGGGAAAGTCATGGGTTGAGAAGGCAAAAACCTAGCACATGGAGAAATGTGATGTCATCTGGGATGATGGGATTGACTAACAGCTAAACAGGTTAGGTCTTCATTTGTTGGAGTTTAGAAGAATGAGGTGGTGATCCAATTGAAACATACAAGATTCTGAAGGGGTTCAATCAGGTAAATGTGAGAAGATATTTACACAAGTGGATGAGTCTTGAACTAAGAGATGTAGTTAAGAATAAGGGGACATGATTTAGAACAGATCTGAAAGAACTTCATTTCCCAGAAGGTTGTCTATGTCTGGGATTCTTTACTACGGAGAGTTGTGGAGGCTCAATCGCAAAGTATTTAAACAGAAATTTTTTAAATGTTAGGTAGTTGCGGTGAGTGAGGAGCTGGCATTAAAGAAGAATTGAGGCCTGCGGAAGATCAGGTACAATCTTATTGAATGCCAGAGCAGGTTTGACTGGCCAGATGGCATACTCCTTTTTTTTTAGGTTTTTACATTAAGTACATATTAAATTGCAACATTTACTTTTTAATTTTGCAAACATAGTACAAATAAAATTAGAATTACTGATCATGCTGTAAAAATAGAAGATATTATTTGGAAAGTTAAATTTATTTTTTAAATAGAAGGGATTAAATGTATAGGTTTTAGTGATACATCAAGTTATTAAGTGATGAGATGGGGTAAATGCCGAGTATAGAAGGAATATTGATAGATACAACATTAAATATAAAATAGTAAAACAGAGAGCCGAAGAAATATTTTACATAGTGGGTTGTGCGGCTGTAGAATGCAATACTTTTAAGTGAGCAGAGATCATGTCAATATTTAAGTACAGGTTATATAGTTAGCTGAAGAAAAATCAATGACTGCTCATTTGCAGGATATACATCAGCATGATTTCATTGACAGCCCTACCCAAACCCCTCGATTTTTACTATCGAGAAGAAAAAGGGCAGCACACATACAGGAACATCATTACCATTGAGATTCCCTCATGACATCTAGACTTAGAAATGTATAATTGTTCCATCATTGGCGCTGGGTCAAAATCTTGGAATTCCACAGGTGAGAGCACTGTGGGACTTTCTTCAACACACTAAGCAACAGTTTAAGATAGTGGCTCATCATCATCTTTTGAAGGGAAATCACAGGTAAGCAACGAATGCTGGCCTTGCCAGTAACACTAGACTGGGTGGGCCAAATGGTCTGTATTCATGTGTAATTTCTGTGCAATTAAATGTTCATTTACCTTTGTGACGGTAACAATCCGTCAACAATGCTCTAAAATTCCGCTTCCTCCATTTCCTGATGTTGACTTAATCTCTGCTTGTACAGCACAGTGCAGTTCAGAAACTGTGCAAGGGACATGGGGAACGTGTCATATGTTACTTTGTAGCCCACTAAGTAGAATACCAACACCTTTAACACAATGCTATCTTCAAAGTTTATCGTATATATGTCATTCTTATTGTATTATTAAGCAACCACGTATTAACAGGATTTTAGGTACTAGAATGGTTTACATTTCAAAGAGAATCACAAAATTCATTGCAGTAAATGCCGAAATGCTGTTCCAATGCTGTTACTTGTACTAGCATTTAATTGATTCTTGAGAGCTAACTGACTCAGTTAGTAGCACTCACATCTTCGACAGAACATTATTGGTTCAAATACATTTCAGGACTGAATTACATTAAAAGTTTTTCAGAACTCACAAGTGATAATATTTTTTAAAGCACTACTTTCAGGTGGGACATCAAAAACAGTGTGTGTTTTTGTGGTCTTAATATCAATGGTCAGATCTACAAGAAAATACTTTTTATTGATCCAAATTGAGATTGATAAAGTAATGGATAAAAATAAAGTTCAGAGTTCCACTAAGCGCCATTCTTTCAGAATGAAATACCAACATTAAACAATCAGCTTTATTATTTTCACTTTTGTTTTATTCCCTTCTGAAAACTTTATTCTTTCATCATTCACTTTGATCTTAGCTCTACTGTGCACCCTTCATTTCTTCATTATATTTACTTATTTCACTTTTATTCCAACTTATTAGCTCAATTTTCGTATTTGACTCTATGTAGAAGTTGCTAATTTTCTCCCAGCTTTTTAGAATTTGGCTCAATTTCTAGTCTAATTTCTTCCTGACATATTTGATAAACTTGAAATTATACTACATTATTTTCTCTTTTAGTTTTGTCTCCTGTGTTCTTCATTTATGAGTTGCTTTATGAAGATGACAGCAGGTTTTTGTTAAAATGGTGTTCATTTCTGAATTTCCTCAATTCAACATACAACTGTCCTCTAGAAAAGACAACCCACTCCAGAAATGGACAACAGCAATAGATTAATTCAAAAAGCTAATTTGCAGCTCAAACTAATCTCGCTAGTAACTGGGATATTCACAGCAACAAATACAAACTAGACTGTGAAGCTTCAATTCCAGAAAAGAACATGAAGATCCCAGGTTCAATAACTGGACAACAGTCTGAGAAGGGAAGGGGGAAAATGACCAGCTATTTAATGATAGCTGTTCAAAGTGCACAACTCCACAACACTGCATCCACCAAGCTTGTCCCACATACATTGAAATCGTCAGCCAGGCCTTAATTGATTCCAAAATTGTCTACTCCAATAGTCTACTTCCCATCTTTCTATGTCCCACCCTATATAAACTCCACGTAGAGTTTCTCATCAAATTTCACTGGTTCGCTTTCCTTCAACACAACAAATTTTAAAATCTCGCATTGAATTTTTAAAAGTTTTTCATGGGAGGAGAGTTTCATGTTGTTGATCCCTAACTGCTGTTGAAAAGGAGAAAGTGAGGACTGCACATGCTGGAGAATCAGAGTCTAAAAAAGATCATGCTGGAAAAGCACAACAGATCAGGCAGCATCCAAGGAGCAGGAGAGTTGACGGGCACAAGCCCATGAAAAGATCCTGTAAGTACTTGAACTGCTATAGTCCATCTGGTGTAGTTACATTCACAGTGCTGCTGAAAGGAGATTCTATGTAATAGACTCAGCACAAGTGAAGCATCGACAATATAGTCCAAGTCAGGATGGTGTATAGCAAAAAGTGAAACTTGCAGGTGTTTGTGCTTCCATGCATCTGTGGCCCTTGTTCTTCTTGGCGGCAGAGGTTTCAAGTTTGGATGGTCCTGTAGAAGGAAAAATGGTTTGCTGCCTTATCTTTGCACTCTTCCTCTCTCAAGTGCCAATAAATGTTGACCCCAACTGTTAATTCTGGCACTGTCACCTATTTCATTACTTCTTTTAATTTTGTGCTGTCAAGCTACAGTTTACATAAAACTGTAGAGTCACAAGACAAAGACAACATGAAAAATGTTATAACGCAATAGTAGTTGTCCAGTTTCACACATGAAATGGCTACTTACATGCAACAATGGCGGGTTTCTAATGTCCCAGCAAAGAGTTAATGCCACAGGCAAACAAAACTTGTTGAAAAAAATGAAGATGACAAAATAGACAATCCCATCTTAGAAAACCAGAAACTATACCTTTAAACTTCAAAAGTACTGAACTGTACTGGCAGTGTTTTTTTCAATTACATATCAGAAGATATATGCCAACTCAGTGAAATCCAAATCCTGCAGGTAATTCTGCTATTGTTGGTAAGTAGCCAGGTTACTCTGTGGCTCATGTTATCCAGATAGATTTGGTTGCTATGGTAATAAAGCTTTGTTGAAAGGCATGAAAGCAAATAGTCTGTGATAAACAAATAGTTAGGGTCTCTTAAATGATTAATATTTTTCAGTTAGTGATAATGTTATCACATTGAAATTACACTTAAAGAAAAAGTCATGCATATATTTGACATCTCAAAAAACTGAACCGAATACAAGGTGGAAACAGAGGAGCAAATCTGCAGATGAGTTACAGAAAGATGCAAGAACTACAGGGTAGGAATAATGGGGTATTCAGTTATCCTAATGTGAACCGTAACAAATTTAAGAACAAAAAGTACAGAAGGGGGACATTTTCTAAAGTGTACACAAGAAAATTTTCATCTGTAGGCTTTGAACCCAATGAGGAAGCATTGGTGGATCAAGATCTGGGAACAAAGTTAGATAGGTAGAATATTTTAAGTGGGAGGTCACATGAGGAATTAGATTAGATTAGATTAGATTACTTACAGTGTGGAAACAGGCCCTTTGGCCCAACAAGTCCACACCGCCCCGCCGAAGCGCAACCCACCCATACCCCTACATTTACCCCTTACCTAACACTACGGGCAATTTAGCATGGTCAATTCACCTGACCTGCATATCTTTGGACTGTGGGAGGAAACCGGAGCACCCGGAGGAAACCCACGCAGACACGGGGAGAACGTGCAAACTCCACACAGTTAGTCGCCTGAGGCGGGAATTGAACCCGGATCTCTGGCGCTGTGAGGCAGCAGTGCTATCCACTGTGCCACCGTGCTGCCCAGAATTAGAATTAGAATGGTTTTGAAAAATGGTAAGGAACAAGTAAGTATAAATTGCCTATCTGGAGAAGGCCTAATTCCAATGAATTAGAAAGGGATCTCGCGCTTTCAATTATGTAGGGCTCATCACAAAATCACACTTCCATCTTTTTCCTTCTCCTTGGAACATCTCAATCTTTACCAAATACCACATCAGGTTTCTGAGAGATATTTTGATTCCAAAATCATCTGAACAAATTAACAGCTCTCTCTGACCTAATACTATCTTTTATCCTTCAAGTTTGTCATCAGCAGTCCAGCCTCCAATAATCAATTCTTGAGCTCAGAGTCCTTGGAAACTAATGTCCCTTTTCCAAACTTCCTTTTTGGACCAAAGCCATTTAATAGGTTATTACCTACCAAATTCGTGCTCAAATTTCCCAGAATTCCACGTTTGGATCTCTCCAAAGCGATTTCCACTTCAATATAAAGTTGCAAATGGCATCCTGACAAATTACGTAGCTATGGCCATGATGAGCCATCCCACTTAACCTTCTAAACGGCTGACAGTCTTTGACGTGGCTAACCACTTTATCCTCTTCAATCATCCAGTTGGATGGGACTCCATTCACCTGATTTTATCATCTATCCAGTTGCAACTAGAGGATCAGAGAATCTCTTCCCACAACTACACTGTTACCCCTGTAGTCCACAAGAATCTGTCCCTGGCTTTCTCTCACCTCTTGTCCACATATTGGCTTCCACCACAATATCTGAAAGCATGGCAAGTTCCACATGGATTCAGATGACATTCAGCTCTACCCCACCATCAACCTTCTCAACTTTTCCATAGTCTCTCAATTGTCAAGACAGTTTTTCAGATATCAAGAAATGCATGAGCAAAGATTTTCCCCAAATAAGTACTGGGAAGACTCAAGTCATTGTTTTTTGTCCCCAATGTCCACTAAGTAGTCTCTGACTCCATTCCCTTCCATTTGCAGCCAGACTGTTCTCAATTTTGGTATCTTCTTTGACGGTGATACATTTTTTACCTCACATTAATATTATTTTAAACATCATCTACATAGTAAAAACAAAATAAAAGCAAATTACTGCGGATGCTGGAATCTGAAACCAAAAAAGAGAAAATGCTGGAAAATCTCAGCAGGTCTATTAGAGGGTCAGTTAGACTTGAAACGTCAGCTCTTTTCTCTCCTTACAGATGCTGCCAGACCTGCTGAGATTTTCCAGCATTTTCTCTTTTGGTATCGTCTACATGTTCTTCTGCAGCATGGCTCAACTCCGCACTGCCTCAACTCACCTGCTGCTGTCATACTCATCCATGACTTAAGTACTCAAGACTTTGCCAGATCTCACAGCTCCCATCTCACACAAACTTTAGCTCATCTGAAATTCTGTGTCACATCCAAACTCACAACAAGTGAGTCACAACACAACAAGAAAGGGACGGTCTAATCCATTCTTATCTCTGCCACCTCCACCAGCTGCTCGTTGTATGCTGCCTGAACTGCTGTGCTCTTCCAGCACCACTAATCCAGTATTTGATTTTCAGCATCTGCAGTCATTGTTTTCACCTCCACCAGGTGTCAACCTGCCAGGATCTTTGTGGTTTCCTATTCATTCCAATTGTAACCCATCCACCATTGACATCCTTTTGATTCCTAGGCTCCAAACTCAGAAATTCCCTGTTTAAACTCCTCCATCTATCTACCTCCTTCTTCAAGACACTTTCTAAAATCTCCCGCTTTAACCAATCTTTCAGTCACCTTTGAGAAAAACTTTGGGACATTTTACTTCATTAAAGCTATCACATAAAGGCAAGTTGTTGTTAAGTTACTATGGTATCATTTAGATGAAGTGATATGTGGAAACTGCATTGATATCATTGTTTTCTAGGAATCAAAGTAAACCAAAGAGGAAAGAAATGTAGCGGTTAGAGTTAGTGGCACGTATTTATAACGCTATAAAATATAAAGAAGATAGTCATAAAAACACAATCTATTGTATTATAGAATTACAGCTTTCAATTTCATCACTCAAGTTGCCCTGACAGCAAAGAAGTATCAGATTGCAAACATTAATGTTTTTACTGAAAACCCAAGTATTTCCATAAAGGTCCACTTGAAGAAAAAGCTGGTTACCAAACAGGTTACATTAAGTTGTATTTTTAATTGAGGTTGTGAGAATGAAAAATGCAAAATGAAAAATGCATTTTCTTTTAACCAGATGTAATTTATATATTCTGTTTGACCTGTGTGAGTTCGGATGTGTTTCTGCAAATCCCCTGAGGTTTTAAACGCTTTGTCACAACTTTCTTCTGGGCATCTGTATGGCTTTTCTCCTGTATGGGTTCTTGTATGGCTTTTTAATCCATATCCTGAAACAGGAACAGAAGTATTCACAGAGGAAAATACAACATTGAACAATCATGGAACTAAGCAAACAGATTTTTAATCAGATTGTAGGCAAAAACCTCAGCAAACAGATTTTTCATGCTTCCTGACATTGGATGCAGTGACAATGGAGCACCATCACAAAACAAGTGGAAAGGTATAAGATTGATAATTGTTGCATTTTAGTTTAAACATTTCAAATGATACTATTTTTGTAGCTTGTACACAGTGTACCTTTATTTTAAATGCAGTATAGACACTACAATTTGATTATTCCAATCATTAAACTAAAGACCGGACATGTATAGTAAACCAAAGGAATGGATAACCAAGTATTAGAAGGGTGAAAACTAAATAATAATTTCTCAAAGGAGTTGTCTGGGTGTTGTGGAGTCAGTGGAAGAGTGCAAATCTGATTCCAAAGTTCAGTATTATTGGGACTGAGACCTTGGCAGATTTCAGGTTCTCCCATATTTTGGACAAAAGACTTATAATCAGACCAGATTTTGCACTGGCAAACTGGAATTATGTTTAAAGGATTCCCATGCAACTTTGCAAAGTTTTAGTTTCTGGCTACTGTGACTCTTGAGGAGGTATTGAAAGAGACAGAGTGGCCAGAGATCACTGACCAGGAATGAGAAATAAGTGACCAGTGCTCAATAGCAACTTACGTTTTAATGCACTCCTTCATTTCCTGACTTTGTTTTCATGCAAGCATGTTTATCTTTTCTGGAAGAGCTCAGCAGTGCTCCCTTTAAAACTGTTACTTACACTGCGCGTTGTCCTTGGCAGGTGCATTGGTAAACCAACTACATGATGAGGTGAGTGGTGCAAAAAGTAGGCATGAAGCCTCCTGTTGGAAGATTCAAGCATCTATCCTGGGGCCTATTTTGATGCTTATTCCAAGATTGCATCCAGCTGTCTGTCTCTTAAACTATGTATAATGCCTGTTATGTCAGACACCCGCAAAACAGGGAGTTACTAATTACTGAGTAACTGAATATCGGTACAGCTGTGAATATAGTGATATTCAAGCAGGCTGCTTTGTCCTGGATGGTGTGAAGCTTCTTGTGTTGTTGAGGCTGCACTCATCCAGGCAAGAGGGGAGTATTCCATCACACTCTTGACTTGTACCTTATAGATGGTGAACAAGCTGTGGGGAATCAGGTGGTGAGTTACTCACTGCAGTATTCTAAGCCTCTGACCGGCTCTCGTAACCACTATGTTTATGTGGTGAGTCCAGTTATGCATCTGATCAATGGTAGCCCCCAGGGTGGACTGGGTTAACAGTTGACAGTGGGGGAAATTCAGTGATGGTAACACCACTGAATGTCAACGGACAGTGATTAGATTGTCTCTTGTTGGTGATGGTCAGAGCCTGGCATTTGTGTGGCATGAATGTTACTTGCCACTTGTCAGCCCAAGCCTGGATATTGCCCAAATGCAACAAGATTTGGACATGGACTGCTTCAGTACCTGAGGAGTTATGAATGGTGCTGAATACTGTGTAATCATCAGCGAACATTGCATTTCTGATCTTATGAGGGAGGGAAGGTCATTGATAAAGTTGAAGATGGTTGTGCCTAGGACACTACCCTGAGGAACTCCTGCAGAGATGTCCTGGAGCTGAGATGGCTGATCTCCCACAACCACAAACATCTTCCTTTGTGAATGGTAAGACTCTAACCACCAGAGAGAATTTACCACCACACTTCAACTGATTCCAGTTTTGCCAGGACTCCTGATGCCACACTCTGTCGAATGCAGCCTTGATGTCAAGGGCTGTCACTCTCACCTCACCTCTGGAATTCAGCTCTTTTGTCAACGCTTGAATCAAGGCTGTAATGAGGTAACTTTACTGGTGGTTGAGAGTAGACCGATGGGGCAGTAATTGGCCAAGTTGGATGTGTCCTATCTTTTACGTACAGGACATACTTGGGCAATTTTCAATATTCTTGGATAGTTGCCAGTGTTATAACTGGAACAGCTTGGCTAGGGAACCTGCAAGTTCTGGTGCATAAGTCTTTAGTAATACTGGCAGAATGTTGTCAGGACCCATAACCTTTAGAGTATCCAGTGTCTCCAATTGTTTCTTGATATCATATAGAGTGGCTGAAGTATAGTACCTGTAATACTGGGGACCACTATAAAGTATTGTCTGAAGTCTAGTACCTGTAATACTGGGGACCACTAAGGCTGAAGATGGATCATCCACTCAGCACTTCTGACTGAAGATTGCTGCAAAGGCTTCAGCCTTATCTTTTGCACTGACGTGCTGGGGATGGGTGTGGCAAAACTGCAGAGCTTGGATCAAATCCATTGGTTGTAGGACCACTTAGCTCTGTCTATCACTTGCTGCTTATGCTGTTTGGCATGCAAGTAGTCCCGTTTATTGGCTTCACCAGATTGACACCTTATCATCAGGTATGCCTGGTGCTGCTCCTGGCATGCCTTCCTGCACTCTCCATTGAACCAGGTTTGATCCCCTGACTTGATGGTAATGGTTGAGTGGGGGATATTTCAGGCCATGAGGTTACAGATTGTGCTGGAGTACATGGATGCCCAGTCTTGAGTTGCTTGATCTATTTGAAGTCTGTCTCATTTACCATGGTGACAGTGCCACACATCACAATGGAGGTTATGATCAATGTGAAGGCCAGGACTTCGTCTACACAAGGACTGTGCAGTGGTTGCTGTTATCAATATGGTCATGGACAGATGCACCTGCAGCTGGCAGATTGGTAAGTATGAGGTTAAGTATTTTTTTCTCCCTTGTTGGTTCTCTCATCCCCTGCCGCATACCCAGTCTAACAGGTATCTTCTTTTGGATCTACCCAGCTTGATCAGCAGTGCTGCTGCTAAGCCACTTTTGGTAGCAGACATTGAAATCTCCCATCCAGAGAACATTTTGTGCCCTTGCCATGCTCAGTCCTTCCTTCAACATGGAGCAGTATTGATTCATCAGTTGAGGGAGGATGTACATGGTAATCAGCACGAGGTTTCTTTGCCCACGTTTAACTTGAAGCCATGAGACTTCATGGGGCCCGGAGTCAATTTTGATGACTGCCAGGACAACTCCCTCCCGACTGTATACCACTGTGCCACCACCTTGGCTGGATCTGTTCTGTCAATGGGACAGGACATGTCCAAAGATGGTTATGGTGGTGTCTGGAACGTTGTCTGTAAAGTATGGCATCAGCCTTGAGGAGATGAAGTCCTGCAATCACCTTGTAAATACCCTCCATCATGTTGTGCCACTGTACTAGAAAGGTAGACTTTAAACAGATCTGGAAACTCAAGATAGCCTTCAGCACCTCATGGATATCCATCACCAACAGTAGACTTGTAGGCTAACATAAAATGCACTGTTATGGCTTGGCATATCTCCCCATTCTACAATTAACATCAAACCACTGAGTCATCCCTAGTTCAATGAAGACTACAGAAGGACATTCTCGGAACAAAAGCGGGCACACCTAAAAATAAGGTATTAATGTAGAGAAGCTGAAAAATAGGACTAACTGCTTGCCAAAGAGGATACACAACAAGTGATAGTCAGAGGAAAGTAATTCCACAACCAACAGGTCAGAGCTAAGCTCTGTAGCCCTTTCACATCCAGCAGTGAATGATGGTCAATGAAACAAGTCACTGGTGGAGAAGATTCCAAAAATATTCCCATCCTCAATAATGAGGGAGCCCAGTACATCATTGCTAAGGATAAGGTTGAAGTAATTACAATGAACTTCAAGGAGAAGTGATGAGACCAGAGGTCCCTAATATCACAGATGCAATTTCTCCAGCCAATTTGATTAATTTCTGTCGATATCAAGAAATAGATGGAAGAACTGGATATTGCAAAGGCAATGAGCCCGACAACATACCCGCAATAATACTGAAGACATGTAGTCTAGAATTGCTGTGCCCTTCGCCAAGTGATAATCTAACATTGACATTTAATGGCATTACCATTGCTGAATCTTCCAATATTAGCATCTTTGGGTTTACAATTGACCAGTAAATGAACTGGACTAGCCAAAAAAATACAGTGGTCACAAGAGCAGAACAAACACTAAGAATCCTGCAACAAACAACTCATTTCCCATCTCCCTGTCCACCATCTATAAGATACAAGTCAGATAATGTGATGGAACACTCTCCACTTGACTAGATGAGTACAGCTACAACAACACTCAAGAAGCTTGACACCATTCAGGACAAAGTACCTGCTTAACTGGCATCATATCCACAAACATTCACTCCCTCCACCACTGCTGCTCACCTTCCTAATCCATTAGCGCTACCATATGGAAGGACATAGTAAGCAGATTCTAACACTAACTCTATTGTGACAGAACAATATCACCTGCAAGTTCCCCTTCAAGCCACTCACCATCCAGACATGAAAATATATCACCATTCCTTTAGTGCTGATGGGTCAAAGTCCTGGATCTTCCTTCTTAACAGTATTGTGGGTTTACACACACCAGATGAACTGCAGTGGTTCAAGAAAGCAACTTACAACTACCTTCTCAAGGGCAATTGGAGTGGGCAATAAATGCTGCCCTGCCAACAACATCCACATCCCATGAATGATTTAAAATAAATCCCGGAATACTTCCTGATGTTTATTTCTTTTCAGCTTCCTTATTTTCTTTGTTCCAATTACATTTTAATGCTTGTACATTTTAGTTTCAGTCATGGACTATTTGCTGCATGAATGGTGACCAAACTACTGCTGTACTTCCACTACTTTCGGTTTTTGAGACAGGGAGATTCTTCTCACTTCTGTCCAGAATGAGCAATGCATAAATTAAAACAGCCCATTGTTCTGAACTGACCCACAAGAAAAAAAATCTTTTCCACGTTCACATTGCCATAACCATTCAGGATCTTACACACTTCAATCAAGTCATTCCTCACTCTTTTAGATTCTAATGGGACAAACCTAGCCTGTTTAACCTCTCCTGCTTTCTGCCCCTCCCTTCTTGAATTGAGAGGTTATATTTATTACTTGCTCTCTTGCTGTCTCTTTGTACATTCCGATGCTATCATCCTCTTACATTCTAATTTCTTCCTTCCGATTAATCTTTTAGTCATTCTCTGCTGTTCATAATATTCTGATACATCATCTGACCGCCACTTCATCTCTGTACTGTTATATTATTTTCCCTTATGTTTTATGCTTACTGCTTGAGATAGGTGTTCATTGAACACAACCATGTCAAGGATCAGTAATCCAAATTGCATCTAAACAGCCTATTAAAAGAATTAGGTGATCTTTGAAACTAAATTCATGAAGAACTATAGTCAAATTTTGTGTGTGTGTGTATATATGGGCCATGCTTGTTGGGCATATGATCTGAAGTTTTTATTGGCTTTTCTGGACTGTGCGACTCTAGGTTGGGTCTTGGGCCATTGAGAGCGGCTGGTTCTCTGGTGTCTACTCAAACATGGGGCTGTTAATCAGAAACTTTGCAGATCAGTTTCTTTAATTGGCTCAACTCATCCCCTTCAAGTCAACTGGTTACTGAAGAATTTTCCTGTATTACTGTGAATTGTACTTCTATAAATCTTGACTGATGAAACCAGAGCATCCAAATCTCCTGAAGCTCAGGCTTCCCACAGCTCAAAGGTCTTGTTCAGTCCATTATCTCCTTCATTCTCACCCATCTAAGCTTGGTTACCCCCTCATCGCATTTCATCTCATTGATCCTCCAAACACAACTACACATTTTCTTGATCTCTTTACAACCACATGTGGTTTGACAATTGAGTTTTGATGTATTGCATTATTTTTTTCCCCAAACCTCACCTGGACACAAACTCACTGTTTGAGCTGCTTGTTTATTTCAATATGTGATAATATTCCAAATTGTTATGCAGTTGCTTTTGTACACAGTTTAAAAGGGCATCGTTAATGATCCATGAGCAAGAGACTACCTGTACATACTAAATCTCTCTATTGTTCTCTCAAGAAACTGAAATTTTTAGTTAATTGGATGTCAGTGACATAAAAAACTTAAATCTCCAAGCCAAGTTCCTGGTAACTGCCTATAGGCTGTAGATTATCTCCTGAGGGAAACTCTCCACTTAACAACTGTTGTTTTTAGTGGTTGGAACTAGCTGTCATTTTCAGTAAATGTTTCATATTTGATTTGCAGCCAACTGTTTGAGACAGCACTTCTGGAACTAATGTGGGTTTTATGTAATGGCAAATTAACAACTGAGTAAGGCCCTCTTGCAGCAGGAGGCACAGTTATTGAAATTTTTACACAACTTATTGTGTTGAGCACAAACAGTCGGCTAATCAGATTAAATAGTTTGTCTTAGAACCAAAGAAAAGTTACAACTCTGATAGAGGCCATTCAACCCATCATATCTGTGCCAACCCCCTTTATCCTTCTAAATGCCATCAGAGTCTTTTACTGCACCTTCATTCTCAGGATCATTCTTATAAACCTCCTCTGAATCTGCTCCAACGCCAGCACATCCCTCCACACAGTCAGAGCCCAAAACTGCTCACAGTATTCCAAATGCACTCTGTCTAGAGCCTTAGACAGTCTCAATGGTGCATTTCTACTCTTGTACTCTAGCCCTCTTAAAATCACCGCTAATATTGCACTTGTCTTCCTAAGTGCCAAATGAACTTCCATGTTACCCTTAGAAGAATCCTGAACTGGAACTCGCTGCTTCATATTTCTGAAAACTTACCCCATTTAGAGAATAGTCTATGCTTTTATTCTTCCTACCAAAGTCACACTTTCCTGTCATGTGTTTTATCTGGCACTTCTTTGTCCACTTTCCTAATCGGTCTAATTCTTTCTGCAGCCTCCCCACCTTGTCAACACTATCTGTCCTCCACCTACCTTTGTGTCATCTACTAATTTAGCAACAATGCCCTCAGTTCCTACATCTAGATCATTAACACTGACTCCTATGGAACTCCACTTATCATCAGATGCATCTGATAAAGGTCTCTTTATCTCCACTCTCTGCCTACTGCCAGTCATCCAATCCTCTATGTCAATCTTCTATCCCCAAGACTTGGCCCAGACATAATGGATTCCTATCTTATTTAGCAGCCTTCTGTGTGGTACCTTGTCAAACGCCTTCTGGAAATCCAAACAGATTACAACCACTGGCTCTTTTTTGTTTAACTTGCTCATTATTTCCTCAAAGAATTCTAACAGGTTTGTCAGACATGACTTCCCATTGATGAAATCATGCTAATTCAGCCCTATTTTACCATGCACTTCCAAGTACGCAGCAAACTCATTCTCAATAATGGATTCTAAAACCTTACTAATTAACAAAGTCAGGCTAACCAGCCTATAGTTTCCCATCTTCTGCCTCCCTCCCTCCCTTGTACACAGGGTTGCTACATCAGCCATTTTCAAGTCCTCTGGGACCCTTCCTGATTCCACCAATTCTGAAAGATTACCACTAATGCCTCTACAATTGCCTCAGCTATCTGTCAGAACTCAGTAGTCCATCTGGTGTAGGGTGATTTATCCACGTTCAGACCTTTCAGATTCCCCAACATCTTCTCCTTAGCGATGGTCACTACACTCACCTCTGCTGTCTGACTATCTTGAAGTTCTGGCATGCTGCTGGTGTCTTCGAGACTGAACAATGAATGAAAGTACCTAATCAGATCGTCTGTCATTTCTTTGTTCCCAATTACAAATTCTCCAACCTCATTTTCTAGCAGGCCAATGCCCGCTCTGACCTCCCTCTTAACTTTTATATCTAAAAAACACCTCTTACAATCTTATTTCATATTACTAGCTATTCTACCCCTATTGCTTTATTAGCTATCCTCTTTCGGTTTTTAATAAGACTTCACAATCCTCTTACTTCCCACTAATCTTCACAACATTGTGTGCTTTTACTTTTGCTTTTATGCTGTCCCTGACTTCCTTTGTCAGCCATGGTTGCCTCATCCTGCCTTGCTTCTTCTTCCTCGAGATGAATTTCTGCTATGCCTCCCAAATTATTCCCCAAAACTCCTGCATTACCCCTCCATCTTCCCTGCTCAGCTCCCCTTCCAATCAACTCCACCTTTGTACTTACCTCACTCAATTGCAAACTGCAGGGTGAACTCTATCATATTATGGTCACTGGGTCTAGGAACTCCTTCACCTTAAGCTCCCGAATTACACATCACCAAATCCAGAATTGCCTATTCCCTTGTGGGCCTAAAATGTTTTGCTGGAAAAGCGCAGCAGGTCAGGCAGCATCCAAGGAATAGGAGGGTCTGCTGCGCTTTTCCAGCAACACATTTTCAGCTCTGATCTCCAGCATCTGCAGTCCTCACTTTCTCCTCGAAGATATTCCCTTGTGGGCTCTACCATAAACTGCTTCAAAAAAAACACTCTCGTTGACATTCCATGACTTCAGTTTCTTGTGATACGCTACCAACCTGATTTTCCCAATTCGTCTGCATATTGAACTCCCCCATGATTATTGTTATTGAGCCTTTTTATCTCCTAATTTATTTTATTCCCACATCTTGACTACTGCTTATGTACGAAGCCTGTACATAATTCCCATTAAGATATCTTTTCCTTCACAGTTCCTCAACTCTACCCACACAGATTCTACATCTTCCAATTCTATGGCACTTCATTCTGTTAATTTAATTTCATTTCTTACTAATAAGACAACCCTACTCCCTCTGCCATCTGCCTGTCTTTTCGATCGAATGCATATCCTTGAATCTTTAGTTCGCAGCCTTGTTTCCCTTGCAGGTTTGTCTCTCTGATAGCCATAACATTGCACTGGTAAAAAGGGCAGGTACAACAAGCTCATTTATTTTATTTTTTACTGCATGCATTTAAGTGCAACACCCTCAGACCTGCACTGACTGCACCCTTCTCATACTTGTTGCCTTAGCTGATGTGCCTGAAGTTACATACCTGATCCTGTCCATACCGTCTGCCCTATTATTTGTTATGTACTTTATATTATGAGCTAGCTTAGTTATTTTGTAGGTCACCATTCTTCTTCCTTGAGATGAATTTCTGCTCTGCCTCCCAAATTATTCCCAGAAACTCCTGCATTACCCCTCCATCTTCCCTGCTCAGCTCAGTTTGCAATCCCCTATTAGGTCACCCTTCAGCCTCCTCTGTTGTGAGGAAAACAACCCAAGCATTTTTCCTCCTACTTGCAATTTTCAAACCTGAGCAAAGTTCTTGTAATGTCCTCTGTACTCTCTCAACAACAATGATGTCTTCCTTGCAATGTAGCAACCAGTAAACCGTACTCAAAATTCCAGCTATAGCCGAACTAGCGTCTTATATAGATGCTGTATTAGATCTCTACTTTGGTGCTCAATACCGTGCCCAATGAAGGAAGGCCTTCTTTATCTTCCTGTCTAGCTGCCTTCGAGAACTTGAAGGCATATATTCCAAAGTCTCTTACTTCCTCTAATCGTCTCAAAACTTTCCTGTTTATGGTGTATTTCCTTACTTTGTATGTTCTTCCCAAATGAAAATATTGCATTTCTCCAGAATTAATTCTGTTTGCCAATTTTCCACCTACTCAACCAAAACATTGATATTTTGTAAAGTAGTTTATTTACATAAAATGTACAGTTATGTTAAATATAAATCCATATCTGTAAAATAATTGAAGAATATCCAATTTGACAACAGTCTATGGACCAGGACCGATGTATTTGGATATGTAACATTGGAAATGAGATTGGTATACTTCAAGAAACAGTGAGAAATGTAAATACTTAAAAATAGAACTCATAGCAATAGCAGGTACTGGGACCGCAGTTGTGAATCAGATGATAGAATTTTTAAAAATATTTATTCATTTGTGGAATGTGGGTTTCGCTGCTGGCCAGCATTTATTGCCTGCCCCTAGTTACCCTTGAGAAGGTGGTGGTGAACTTCTTTCTTGAACCGCTGCAGTCCACCTGTTGTGGAATGACCCACAATACCATGAGGGAGGGAATTCCAGGATTTTGACCCAGCGACAGTGAAGGAATGGTGATATATTTCCGAGGATGAGGAGTGGTTTGGAGGGGAAATTGAAGGTGGTGGTGTTCCCATATATCTGCTGTGCTTGTCCTTCTAGATGGAAGAGATCATGGGATTTGAAGCTGCTATCTGAGGATCTTTGGTATATTCCTGCAATGTATCTTGTAGATAGTACTCACTGCTGCTGAGTGTCAGTGGTGGAGGGAGTGCATGCTTGTGAATGTAGTGCCACTCAAACAGGCTGCTTTGGCCTGGATGGTGTCAAGCTTCTGGTGTGCAGTTGGGGTTGCACTCATCCAGGTAAGTGTGGGGTATTCCATCACACTCCTGATTTGTGCCTTGTGGACAGTCTTTGGGAAGTCAGAAGGTGTATTACTCAACACAATATTCCAAGCCTCTGACCTGGTGTTATGTGGTGAGGTCTAGTTGAGTTTTTGGTCAATTATAACTCCCAGGATGTTGACAGTAGGGGATTCAGTGATGGCAAAACCATTGAAAAATAAGGGGCGGTGCTAAGATTGCCTCCTCCTGGTGACTTTCATGGCCTGGTATTTATGTGGCATGAATGTTACTTGCTACTAGTCAGCCTAAACCTCGATATTGTCCAGATCTTGTGCATTTTGGCATGGACTGCATCAGTATTTGAGCAGCTGGGACTGAACACAGTTTAATCATCGGCGAACATCCCCACTTCTGACCTTATGATGGAGGGAAGGTCACTGATGAAGTAACTTAAGCTGGTTGGGCCTAGGACTCTACCCTGAGGAACTCCGACAGAGATATCCTGGAGCTGAGATGACTGACCTCCAACAACCATAACCATCTTGCTGTGTGTAAGCTATGATTCTAACCATCAGATTATTTGACCCCTGATAACCATTAATTTCAGTTTTGCTAAGGCTCCTTGATGTTACAGTTGGTCAAATGTGACCTTGATGTCAAGGGCTGTCACTCTCCCCTCACCTCTGGAATTTAGCTCTTTTGTTGACGTTTGAATCAAGGCTGTAACGAGGTCAGGAGCTAAGTGATCCTGGCGGAACCAAAACTGAGGAACACAGAGCAAACTATTGCTGAGCATTTGCTGCTTGATAGCACTGTTGATGTCACATTCCAACACTTTAATGATGATTGAGAGAAGACTGATGGAGCAGTAATTGGCCAAGTTGGACTTGTTTCTGCTTTTTAAGTCCAAGACGTTCTCGGACAATTTTCTATATTCTCGGGTAGATGCTGGTGTTGTAATCATATGGAATAGCTTGGCAAGGGGAGCGGCAGGTCCTGGAGCACAGGTCTTCAGTACTATTGCCAGAATGTTGTCAGGACCTGTATTGAGTGTGTCCAACCACTTCTTGATATCACATGGAGGGCATTGAGTTGGTTAAAGACTAGTATCTATAATGCTGAGGACCACTGGAGGAGGCAGAGATGGATCATCCACTCAGCACTTCTGGCTGAAGATTGCTGCAAAGGATTCAGCCTTAATTTTTGCACTGATGCACTGGGCTCTTCGATCATTAAGGATAAGGATATTAGTGGAGCTTCCTCCTCCAGTGGGTTGTTTCATCATCCACCATTCACGGCTGAATGTGGAAAAACTGCAGTGCTTCGATCAGATCCATTGGTTGCGAGATTGCTTAGCTCTGTCTATCACTTGCTGCTTATGCTGTTTGACATGCAAGTAGTCCCATTTCGTTGGCTTCACCGGGTTGACACCTAATCATTAAGGATGCATGGTGCTTCTCCTGGCATGCCCTCCTGTACTCTCCATTGAAGCAGGGTTGATTCTCTGGCTTGTTGGCAATGGTTGAGTGAAGGATATGCTGGGCCATGAGGTTACTAATTGTGCTGGAGTACAATTCTGCTGTTGTTGATGGCCCACAGTGCCTCATGGATGCCCAGTCTTGAGTTGCGAGATCCATTTGAAATCTGTCCCATTTAGCACAGTGATACTGCCACACAACATGATGGAAGTTATTCTCATCTCCACAAAGACTGAGAGTTGGTCACTCGTACAAATTTGGTCATGGACACATGCACCTGCAACTGGCAGATTGGTAAGGAAGAGGTCAAGTATGTTTTCTCTCTTGTTGGTTCCCTCACCACCTGCCGCAGACCCAGTCTAGCAACTAAGCCCTTTAGGATCCGCTCAGTTCAAATCAGTAGTGCTGCTGCCAAGGTTATGGACATTGAAATCTCCCACCCAGAGTTACTTTGTGCCCTTTCCATGCTCAATGTGTTCTTCAACATGGAGGAGTACTGATTCATCAGCTGTGAGAGGACAGTACGTGGTAATCAGTAGGAAGTTTCCTTGCCCATGTTTAACTAGAAGCCATGAGTCTTCATGGGCTGCGGAGTCAATGCTGAAGACTCCCACGGCAACTCCCTCCTGGCTGTATACCACTGTGCCACCACCTCAACTGGGTCTGTCCTGCCAGTAGGATAGGACATATGCAGGGATGGTGACAGTAATGTCTGAGACATTGTCTATAAGGTATGATTCCATGAGTATAACAATGTCAGGCTGTTGTTGGACTGGTTTGTGAGACAGCTCTCCCAATTTTGGCACTAGCCCCAGATGTTAGTAAGGAGGGCTTTGCAGGGTCAACTGGGCTGTTTCTGCTGTTGTCTTTTCCAATGCCTAGGTCGATGCCAGGCGATCCGTCCAGTTTTATTTCTTTGAGACTTTGTAGCGATGGGTACAACTGAATGGTTTACTGTGCCACTTCAGAGGGCAATTGAGAGTCAACTACATTACTGTGGGTCTGGAGTCACACATAGGCCAGACCAGGTGAGGATGGTAGATTTTGTTCCCTGAAGGACATTAATGAACAGATGGGTTTTTCTGACAATTGACAATGATTTCATGGTCATCAGTAGATTCTTAAGTCCAGGCTTTTTTTTAAACTCAATTCAAATTGCATTTCAGTATGACAGTGGCAGATCTTATTCCTACCTTTTAGCATGAAAAAAATCTCAACACTAATATGACAACTTAACGCCCATTAAACTACGTAGTAACCTTTGAGATGTTTAAAAGAACTTTGATAGTTATCATATAAAAGGGACAATATTCAAAATATGGCCTGATGCTGGTCTGACACAAATTAACGACTCTTCTTATTTTTATGCACTGCTCTATGCCAGTGAATCCCAACACATATTTTCTCTTTAAGTGGCATTTGAGCAATGGTCATAGACTTTTGATAACTCCTACATTATAATGTCCAAGTCCTTACCCTACTCACTACACATGTTGTACTCATTGGGTATACAGTGAGTGAACAGTGGTAATATTGTGATGGGCCAAATGTCCTCCCACTTTGCTAATATTTTCTAATATTAAATATTTTATATTCACATAATAAAGAATGAAGTTGCATCAAACAGTACCTGTAGCAAAAGCTTTTCCACAGCTTGGATATTCACACCTATACGGGCGATCCCCCGTATGTGCCCGCTCATGTACCTGTGACCAGACAATAAAATTGAAATGGATTAAAAATGTCAAAATAAGTCAACATCAATCTGAATGGTACACCAGCATGAGTACTCATTTATACAGTTTTGGTTTTATTCATACAACTGAAAGATTTTGGGTTTGGTATGTTGTTAGAATGTTCCTTCTAAATTTCACACATATTGTATCACTCTTCAAAATGTACTGACTTCTAATATTCACAGAATGTTGACAACTTTTTGACATATCATGCAAGAAATCAGTCTTCTTTCCTATGGATATTTCATCGCAGTTTCCCATTTCTTTCGAATCTTACCCTCATCATCATCAGCCATAAAAGGGCATTTAGGTAGTCAATGTGAGGGTGGGATGTCAAATTCAATTTACAATATCCAATAAGAACCATGTCAGCTAATTTCAGTCAAGAGTGATGTGATTTTGTGTAACACTGAGTTAAAATCTCACCCTATGATGACACTTCTGGCCTTTTTTATTGTCCAGTAACTCTTATGGATGCATACACAGACACTATGAATATTGACTATTAAGATTCAAACAAATTTCAATTAATTGAGGATCTCTAGGGGCAGCACGGTGGCTCAGTGGTTCGCACTGCTGCCTCACAGCACCAGGGACCCAGGTTCAATTCCAACCTTGGACGACAGTCTGTGTGCAGTTTACACATTCTCCCCATGTCTGCGTGGGTTTCCTCCGGGTGCTCCGGTTTCCTCCCACAGTCCAAAGATGTGCAGGTTAGGTGAAGTGGTCACGCTAAATTGCCCATAGAGTTAGGTGCATTAGTTAGGGGGAATCGAGTCTGGGTGGGTTTGGAGGGTCGGTATGGACTAGTTGGGCCGAAGGGCCCGTTTCCACACTGTAGGGAATCTAATCTAATCTAAAGTCAGTGTCATGGGACTGCACTGTTGTAAAGTACCAATTAAAACAAACTGTGTGGTAAGAAAGCATTCTATACCATACTAAAGGAGCTGGATGAGATAACAGCACTCTTCCCAGCCTCACTCTTTATACACATCTGCTTCGAGTTTCCCTATTATACTACAGCTGAGTAGCTAATCACATAGGAAGCTGTGGGTGTGAAACTATTTCTAACTATCCTATGAGGCACACTTGAATGGTATTCCTGTGGTGGTCTGCACAAATGAAATAAGCATCCTGACACATTTAACAGGGGCATAAAATGGCGACTGCAAACTATAGGAGTAAATCAATGTCCAAAACTAGCATAAAATTCTGCATGCAGTATAAATTTAATTTGATGCCTCATTGTACAAAGCTTGTTCTCTTTGGCATACAATAAAGTCAAATAATTCACCAAAGAAATATGTGACTACTCTTCAGTACAAGGCGCTTATTTGTGGCACTTTACGATAATGTGATTGTTTATCTATGCAAATAGCACCCTGCACCAGTGTTCAAAGCGAAGCAGGGAATTCTTCTATTTTCTTGATAATGTTCCTTTTCTAACTGCTACATCAAAAAGCGGTTGACCAGTTAATCATTTAGTTTCTGTCTGTGGAACTTAATTGTGTGCAAGTTACTTGATCATGAAGAGTGCAGATCGAAAGCAGAATGATCAGATTGACAAGTGGGAGGACTTGCTTTTCGTAAAGAAAGTTTTCACCTTCCAGTATTTGGCTCTTCCTTCAGTGCAGAGGGAACTGAATGATATTTAACAGGTAAGTTCTTCTACTTAAAATAAATAGTCTGTAATGTTAAGATATGGCAGAGCAGATCGGCAGAGTGGAATGGACAGTCTGTGGCATGTATCCGACATAAACAAACCTACAGGAAGTGTCAGTAACTGCATAAACCTAAATTCCACATTTCGTAACATAGGTGACAGCTGGAATCATCATGGTGCATTTATGAGCTTCAGATCTGCTTGAATAGTAATTTTAGGGAGGTAATCATACCACAGGTTAGGAATATTGCAGACAGATGGGGAATGGATGACCGCAAGCCCTCTAAGCGAATCAGGAAGGAACTGCAGGGGTCACAAGGAAGAATCGAGCTTACTAATCAGTTTTCTGTTTTGGATACTTGTTAAAGTGATGGCTCCTCTGAGGAGTTCAGTCACACCAAGTCAATGGCCCCACAGATGGTTTAGCTGCACAAATAGTGTGTTTTTTTAGCATCTTACCTCGAGGTTCATGTCTCAGCCACTAGGTGCTGTGTTTTTTTTTTGCTTTTAGCAACAATTCTGCATTTAACTTTGAATGATTTTTTGAAAGTTCATTCCAGTGGGTCATGGGTGTCACAGACTAGGCAACATTTATTGATCGTTCTTGGTTACCCAAGTGAAGATGGTGATGAGCTGCCTTCTTGAACTGTTACAGTACACATCAGTAGGTTAACCCATAATCCCCTTAAGGAGAGAATTCCAGGATTGTGGCCCCACAATAGTGAAGGAACAGCAATGTATTTCCAAGGCAGGATGATGAGTAGCTTGATGGGGAACTGGCAGATGGGTGGTATTCCCATGTATCTGCTGCCCTTGGCTTTCTAGGTGGAACTGGCCTTTGGTTTGGATGATGCTGTCTAAGGATCTCTGGTGAATATTCAGTGCACACTGCTGCTACTGGGCATTGGTGGTGGAGGGAGTGGATGCTTGTAGATGTGGTGTCAATCAAGCAGGCTGCTATGTCCCAGATAGTGTCAAGTTTCTTGAGTGTTTGGAGCTGTACCCATCTGTGCCAGTGGACAGTATTCTGCCACATTCCTGACTTTTGCTTTGTGGATGTAGACAGGCTTTGGAGAGTCAAGTGGTGAGTTACTCACTGCAGTATTCCTAACCTCTCACTTGCTCTTGTAACCACTGCGTTGACATTGTACAATCATCAGCAAACATCCCCACTTTTGACCTTATGATGTAGGTAAGGTCACTGAAGCAGCAACTCCACTAGCTCAGATGAGAGGGAAAGACAGAAAGAAAGGTGATCATTTGACGTCAGTCATAGGAAGATTACTCCACTAATGATAGACTCCATCATGAAAGACTAGACAACTGGACATTTAGCAAATAATGGTGAAATTGGGTGGAGTCAACATGAATTCATGGAAGTGAAATTATATTTGACAAACCTGTGGAATTTACGGTGGATGTCATTTGTAGCACAGATA
Source organism: Chiloscyllium punctatum (assembly GCF_047496795.1). Classification (NCBI taxonomy): domain Eukaryota; kingdom Metazoa; phylum Chordata; class Chondrichthyes; order Orectolobiformes; family Hemiscylliidae; genus Chiloscyllium; species Chiloscyllium punctatum. The sequence continues at coordinate 51,237,750 of NC_092760.1, forward strand.
AAGGAGAACCAACGGACTTTCAGAAGGTTTTTGATAAGCTTCCACACAAGAAGTGAGTAAATAACATTAGAATGCATGGAATTGAAGCGATTATACCAGTACAGATTGAGAATTGGTTAAGAGACAGAGAGTAGGAATGAACACATTATTTTCAAGTTAGTAGGCTGTGATCATTGGAATACCACAAGGATCAGCGCTGTGAGCATAGGTGTTCACAAATCATTTGGATAACCTTAATGCAGAGACCAGTTCACTATTTCCAGATTTACTGATGATGCAGAATTAGATTAGAATACAAGTTATGAGGAAGATGTCAAAGGCAAGAACGGCACTTGAGCAGGCTAAGTCAATGGACAAGCACATAGCTGACAAAAAATAAAGTAAGTGTAATGGCATTCATTTTGGTAGAAAACACAGAAAAACAGAATATTTCTTAAATGATGTGAGGTTGGCAAATGCTAGTGTACAAGGGACGTGGGTGTTCTTGCACATGAGTATGTGAAAGTGAGGATGCACTTGCAACCATCAAGAGGGAGGGTAAATGGTATGCTTGCCTTCATTGCAAACGTATTTGAGTGCAGAAATAAAGATGTCTTACTGTAGCTGTATAAACCCTTGATGAGGCAGCACCGGGAGTAATGGGTACAACTTTGGTTTCTTTATTGAAGGATTGATATACTTCTCATACAGGGAGTACAATGGAAACCCCTGAAGTGTTGGGATTGTTTTAAAAGGAGAGATTAAGGAAATGGTACATGTGTTCATTCAAGTTTTAAGAATGAGAAGTGATCTCATTCAAACTTACAAAATCTTTACAAGGCATGACAGATAGGACGTCTCTCCTGCCCAGTGAGTCAAGAAGCAGGGTACTTAATCTCAGAAGAAGGGGTAAGCCATTTAACATTGATATGAGAATAAATTTCTTCACTCGGAAAAATATGAATCTTTGGAATTATCGACCCGCAAGGCTTTCAAAGCTCAATCATTGATCATGAAATGATAAAAATCGATAGACTTCTGGAGACTAATGCCATTAAGCAATATGGTGATGGTGCAGGCAAGTGGCATTGCAGTATATGATCAGCCATGATGCAAGTGAATGGCACAGCAGATTCAACAGGCTAAATTCCTACTGAACATTTGTTTGCATCTCAGCTGTGCTTCAGAATCTCCCCATTCTGATGGAAGTTCACCAACCTGAAATGTTTACTCTGTATCTCTTCACAGATGCTTCCAGATCTGCTAAGTATTTCTAGCATGTTTTATTTTTACTGTTTTTCAGGTTTCCAGAGCCCCCAGAATTCTTTTTCAATTTAAGTAACTGACAAATCTTTTCAATTTAAAGCAATGTTTGAAGTTAGTCAATGTACTTTTGAACTATACCTTGAGATGATGAGCAGTCGTGTACAGTCTTCCACAACCCTCATATTCACAACGAAAAGCCTTTTCTCCCAGCTGTTGAGCCTTGGCACTCACTCGTGCAGTTACATGGCCCTGAAGAACAATCTTGGGAAAAAGAACAAGTATGAATAAGTAACTAATTTTCTGCTGAGTATTATACTAGTCTAATTTGCTCATTCCTTACACACAAAACATCCACAATTCATTGACTTGAACTCCACCATCTGAAAATGAACTGATAATTTGTTAGGTTACATTTTGTAATGACGAGGCCAAGATTTCACCAAAGTGTGCCACAAAAATGGGTATTGGATCCACTGCTTTTTGTCATTTATATAAGTGATTTGGATGTGAACATAGGAGGTACGGTTAGTATGCTTGTAAAATTGGAGGTGTAGTGGACAGCAAAGAAGGTTACCTCATAACACAATGGGATCTTGATCAGATGGGCCAATGAGCTGAGGAGTGGCAGATGGAATTTAGTTTAGATAAATGTGAGGTGCTGCATTTTGGAAAGGCAAATCAAACAGGACTTATAAACTTGATAGCAATGTCCTGAGGAGTGTTGCTGAACAAAGAGACCTTGGAGTGCAGGTTCATAGTTCCTTGAAAGTGGACAGGATAGTGAAGGTGTTTGGCATGCTTGCTTTTATTGGTCAGTGCATTGAGTGTAGGAGTTGGGAAGTCATGTTGCAGCTGTTCAGGACATTGGTTAGACAACGTTTGGAATATTGTGTGCAATTCTGGTCTCCCTGCTATAGGAAGAATGTTGTAAAACATTCCAAAACTAGAGGGCAAGAGGGAAAGATTTAAAAGGGACCGAAGGGGCAACATTTTCACACAGATGGTGGCATGTGTATGGAATGAGTTACCAGAGGAAGTGGGGGAGGCTGGTACAATTACAACATTTAAAAAACATCTGGATGGGTATATGAATAGGGAAGGTTTAGAAGGATATGGGCCAAATGCTGACAAATGGGATTAGATTTATCTAGGATAGCTGCTCAGCATGGACAAGTTATAGCGAAGTGTCTGTTTTCATACTGTACATCTCTATGACTCTATCAATACTAAATACTGTAATGTGTGTCAAATCCTTCTAATCTTTACTTATTCCTCATAAATTTAGGCAAACCACTATTAATAAAATAAAAACACTGTTTTGTTTTTACATCACTATTAATGGACAAATTCGTACTTCAACATCTCTTCAAACAAGACTCGCCCTTTTTAACTTTTTCTAATATTGACAAAATTCAATGGAAGTTCATCCTATCCTGATGCTTCTCCCTGATGCACATTGTCTGGTTTCCCCAAATCAGCTGTTAAAATTCTTCAATCCAAGTATCTATTATCATCTCAAATTGGAGTAAAAGAATTTTATTACATTCTCATAACCCCTCCTTCTTGCTTCAAACTATAAAAAAAATTAGAGGGGAAATAAAGCATTTGGCTTGTCAAGTCTGTCTCATCCAGACATGTTGCAATGAAGGCCATGACCATAACACACTGTATCCAACAGCAGCTCAGTAAGCTGACAAAATCAAATACAAACTTTTGAAACACCACATCGATTCAGAGAGAAAAGAAATTCTGGGTAATTCTTCTCAGATTCCCATTCCTGAAAATTCCAGTAGGAACTCCAATACAGTAGTACCATGATTTTAAGGGGCTCCTTTTGCAGCGACACTTTCATTACACAATGCAATCACTTTGTATTATATTTGTGTAATGTGATATTTGTGGAATTTGGACTCACATAGAAACAAAATTAGAAGAATTCATCAACATTCTCAATAATTATCACTGTTCCATTAAATTTAAAGCCACACACACAAGGTGTGCATTAACTTTTTTGACATGTCAGTATTTAATTAGGGACAATCCAACAAATGCTTTCTTTAAAATAAAAGAAATCTGACAGACACTTCTACATAGAAGAGCCATCACCTTAAATATGCTTGCCATAGACTGGTATGGCTGCAGCTAAACAGTTGTATTTTTTGTCTCTAACACAGTCACTGTGTCTCAAGTAATTCATTGCTTAGACATATGGTAGCACAAACCTTTACAAAACTGTTCAATATTAATTGTACAATTTACACAGTGCTCATTGCAACAGCATTCACATCATTTACGGCCATGTAGTAGATCTTGAACTCCTGCAGCTTTAATTGAGAGACTCCACATGAAATTGCAAGGAATTCATTAACTCAGTTGGCCTTTTCCAAATTTACTGAGAATTCTTCTGATGAGTGGTATAAAACTCTATCCTTCCCATGAGAACCATTCTTTCCCTTTTCACACCCTTAACACCTTTGGCATCTTTCCATCCTATGTAGCCCCTTGCTCCTATACTGTGCAGCTCTTTTCTCATCACTTGGCAGCCTCACTTCCTCTCCAGCCTCAGGCATGGCTTCACTGACCTCACTTCCAGGACCCCAGCCCCTAGCTTTGCTCACTTCTTCCCACCCTCCCCTTGAGTGGATGCTGCCATGCACCTTGCTGTTCCTCTCTCGTCTTGCTGCTAATAGTGAGCCTAATATCAGTAAACACAGGAGATAATCAGCCTATGATTAAAGGAGCAGCTCCTCATAATTTTCATCGATTTACTTGCAGGGGTCTTTACTCTGACACCTTCATGGGTGAGCTTTCACAGGCAAGTTTGGGGGTAAATGTGCCTGCTGCCCTCTTGTGTATTGAGTTTTGACCAGAATTCTTCTCTTCTGCATTTCTACAGCCAAGAACTGTCAATTGGCCAACCACAGCAACTTCAGGAAAAAGGACAAAGGCAAGAAGCACTGTCAAAAGATTAGATACTCATGGCCACCAGGATACAGGACCATATGAACTTTAAAGGCTAATATGGAACCAGGATCCACACATGGAAACTTGCCGAGCATGCGTCAAGTGAAGCTGAGCAAATGACAGGGATAACTTGTGCTAACTCATTGGACAGCAACTTGCATGAGATTTGTTATGAGAGACTCAAATGAGAAGTTCGATATAGTGGCTTAGAGAAGAAAATTAATTAATATGCAAACTAACTTATTTCATGCATTGGGAGTTGTGTCATATAGTTTTCTTTCATCGTCAAATGTGCAGGAGTTTGATCCAATGGAACACAGAGCATCATGCAAGGCTGGAATCCAAGCCCTTTCACCACACAAATGGTGCTTAAATCCATAATAGCACTTTCAGACCTAGCTACAATACAATATGAAGTTTTAGCTTCCAATGTTGTACAGGCAGAAGTCGTTCTCAGTGCTGCATTGGATATTCAAATAGAAGTCACACAATCGATAACTGGTGCCACACAGGATCGACTGCTGTCATCTTGGTCCTCAAAGAAGCATTCACAATCTTACAACAGTCCAGTAATTTGTTCTCCTATGGATCCTAACCACTTGCCACTTCAAAGAAAATTCCTCACAGCTCTGTTTCTTTTGCTATTCACCTTAAGTTGATGCCCTCATTCTCAATCATTCCACTAATAGGAATGGTTTCCACACATTCCTCTGGTCCTACACCCATTTTAAAGTTGTACCCTTTGTTTTATTTTGCCCCTCCTTCATCTTCCTGCCAAATTATAATTTTACACTTCTCTGCATTTAGTTTCATTTGTCGCTTGTCTATTCAGTCCACCAACCTGTCTGTGTCCCTCTGAAATACAGGACTATTCTTCTCACAATTCACAATACAGCAAACATTTTATTAACTGGGACCTACGGGACCAGGAATATGTCAGGTGATCAAATATTATGGTTAATCAAGAAGTCCACATAATCAATGCAAACACAGTTATAGAAACATAATTCTGGAGGTATACATATCAATGTTATACTTTACTTACAGCATAAATCACTGAAATAATACAACTTTGCCTTAAATAAAACATCAGCGGAGAGCCTTCTCACTTTCACCCTGAACTGACTACTCAGACATAATGAGATTGTGATGAAACTGTAAACTTCCAGTATTTCGGATATATATGATTTTTGCTGGTTAATCAAAAGTACTGGTTCATAAAGTGCCAGTTAAAACAAAGGTTGCTGTACTTCCAACTTTTGTGTAATCTATAAATTTTGAAATTGTGCCCTGTACATTCAAGTTGGTATCAGTGTGTGGAGACTTTACCTGGGTCCAGACAAAGGCAGACTGAGTATAACTGGGAATTTGGTTCAAAGTGGAAATTCAGGACAGAGGGAGAAAGAAGTGCTTTAAGTAAGGCTTATCTAAAAAAAGTAATGTCTACAAAGGATGAACAGAAAACGACAGAAGACACTGAAACAAAGGCCTACCTCATGGTGGAATGGGATCAGAATGAATTGATAGTCGTTTTTGCTCTCATTTCTTTAAAATAGCTTAGGTAAAAGAAGGATATCGGTGTTTTGAAAGAAAAATTACAAAGTATAAAGAGCAACTATTCCAGTGAAATTAATTAATAAATTAAATAAAATACAATTTTGATAACAGGTCAGGTGATGTATTGCTATCACACCATGTAGAAGTTGCTGGACACCAAAGTGATCAGAGTATTTGTATTAAGTGTTTGCAGCTCAAGAAACTTTGGAGCTGGAGTCTGAGCTGCAGACATTGCTTCACAAAGACGATGAAATTAACTGGACACTTTGCTCAAGGCTGCAACTTCAGTGCTCATTCAAATTTGGTCGGTAACCAGGAACAGAAGGTGACTGCAGGTGAGACAGGTATGAGGACTTGGAAGCAGTGCTCAAGGAGTCTTGTTCCCTGAAACTGTTCAACAGTTATGTGGGCTCTTGCAAGCGATATGGAAGAATAAAGAAGCAAACTGATCAAGATATGGGAAGCCATCAAACAGGGGGAGGAAATAGGACTGAAGTAGTGATAGGGTATTGGATAATTTGGGCAACAGATATTGTTCTCTGCAGCTGTGGGCAGAAGTCCCAAAGATTGTCAGGTGTCAGGGTTAAAGATGTCCCCTCATGGCTAGAAAAGAGCTTGGCTTGGGAAGGAAGGTATTCAGTTGCCATTATCCACTTTGGTACAATCGAAATTGACTTGACTAAGAAGGATGTTCTGCCGAAAGGATTTGAACAATTAGGAACTAACTTCTACCTGAGCCAATAAAAAAATCTGGCATAGAGCAATTAAAATCAAGAAGTTAAATGTTTCAGTTCATAGGGCACTGACACCAATACTGGGATAGAAGAGAACTGTACTGGTATATTGATCCCAGCACAGTTCAAATGAAGCCAATGGGCAGCTATTCAGATAATGGCACCCAGAGTGGGAAAGGAGGGGGCAGAGTGTACAAATATAGAACTTAAAACCAAAGAGGAGCAATAACATTGTTGGGAGTGTACTACCATCTGAGGGAGACATAAGAGAAGATAGGAGAAAGTGAGGACTACAGATGCTGGAGATCAGAGCTGAAAATGTGTTGCTGGAAAAGCGCAGTAGGTCAGGCAGCATCCAAGGAACAGGAGAATCGACACTTCAGGCATCAGCCCTGAAGAAGGGCTGATGCCCGAAACGTCGATTCTCCTGCTCCTTGGATGCTGCCTGACCTGCTGCGCTTTTCCAGCAACACATTTTCAGCTCAGATAAGAGAAGATAGGCAAATTTCAGAGACATGTAGAAGTAATAGGTTAGTGATAGAGGATTTCAATTTCCACAATGTTAGCTGAGGTAATCGTATACTGAATGTTTAAAAGGAACAGAATTCTTAAAATGCACCCAAGAGCACTTTTTATGCCAGTATGTAGAAGGCCTTACAGGGGAGGAAGTGGTTTTAGGTAATGAAGCTGCGCAAGTATCAGCTGGGGAGCATTTTTCAGACAGCAATCATAACTCTGTTGGATCCATTATTGTTATGGAAAAAAGAACAAGGATGGGCCTGAAATTAGACTTCTGAACAAGGGGAAAGCCATTTTAATACAATCAGGTATAATTTGGTCAGAGGTGATTGGGAGCAAATACTCTTAGGTAAATGTGTATCAGAGCAGTGGGGTGCATTCAATAAAAAAAGAGAGAGTACAAGGCCAACATATTCTAATAAAGACTAACAGTGGATCCAACAAATTCAGCTCACCTTGGATATCAAGGGAAACACAGGATCAGATAAAGAGAAAAAGGGAAGCTTATGGCAGCAACCAAGGGCTCAAACCAGAGAAACCTTACACGAGTACCAAATGTTCAAGGGGAAATTTAAAAACAAAGACAGAAGAGCAAAAAAAATGGGCAGAAAGAATAATGACAGGTAACATAAAGGAAAATCCCAAGTTGCTTTACAAGTACATTAAGGAAAGAAGGGTAACTAGGGAAAAGAATAATGATAATTTGTGCATGGAGCCAGAGGGCATAGGTAAGACTTTAATTGAATACTTTGGATTGGTGTTCATGAGTAAGACGTTCGATGTGGTTATGGAAAGTAGCTATCTAGAGACAGTGAATGTAATTACTTGGTAGGAATGAAGATTTTGAATCAGTCTGGGTAGAAATACAAAAAGGGAAAAAAAAAACCCTGGTGCACAGATTCCCCAAGCAGTGCTGTAGTTCTGCGCTGTATAAAAGGTATGGCAATAATCACAGACGATTGTAATATATGTATAGACTGAATTAATCAAATTTGCAAGGGTAGCCTCAAGGAAGAGTTTATTATTGAATGTATTAGAGATTGTTTGTTTGCAGCAATATGTTAGGGAATCAACCAGGGAGCAGGCTATTCTGGATTTAGTAATGTGTAATTAGGTGAGATTAATTCATTCATTCATTGGAAAGCATCTTTTACGCAATAGTGATCATAGTCTGATCATTGCATAGAATTTCAAATTCCATTTAAACTGCTGAGCACTGGACTTAATTTCCAGACCCCTTTGCTGACTGACATTGTAAATGCCTCTCTCCTCCCTTTCTCTTCAAAAACCCATCCTCAACCCTTATCTCTTGCCACCTGATCTCTAACTTCTTTTCACTTCCAATATTCCTACAGCACTTTTTCAATATAAATGGAATCCTATGTGACTGAGATTTGATTGCAATATCTCTCCCTAATTTTATATTTTCATGTCATAATTGTATAACAAACATTTTTGAGAAGATTTGTAGCTCAGGTGGAGGTTAAGGTTGTAAGTTTGCTCACTGAGCTGGAAGGTTTGTTTTCAGACATTTCATCACCATGCTAAGTAACACCATCAGTGAGCCTCCCTCTGGTGAAGTGTTGGTGGTATGGTTCATTTTCCATTTATGTATCTTGGTCCCTCAAGGTGATACCATTTCTGGTTCTTTTTCTCAGCGGTTGGTAAATTGGTACAAATCAATGTGTTATTGATGGAGTTCCAGTTTGAATACCAGGCCTCTAGAATTCCTATGTGTGTCTCGGCTTAGCCTGTCTTGGAATGGATGTGTTGTCCCAGTCAAGGTGATGTCCTTCTTCGTCTGTATGTAAGGATACTAATGATAGTGGATCATGTCTTTTGGTGGCTAGTTGGTGTTCGTGTATCTTGATGGCTAGTTTTCTGCCTGTCTGTCCAATGCAGTGTTTGTTATAGTCCTTGCATGGTATTTTGTAAATGCCATTCGTTTTGATGGTTGTTGGTAATAGGGTCCTATAGGTTCATCAGCCACTGTTTCACTGTGTTGGTAGGTTTGCGGGCTACCATGGTGCCAAGGTGTCAGTATAGTTTAATAGTCATTTCAAATACGTCTCTGATGTGTGACAATGTGACTAGAGTTTCTGGGCGTGTTGTGTCTGTTTGTTTGGGTTTGTTGTTAAGGAATCGGCAGACTGTTTATTGGGTACCTGTTCTTCCTGAAAATGCTCTATAGGTATTTTTTTCTGCTGCTCATTATTCCATTTACAACCTCTGAGAAAAAGGCTCAGGAATGATATCACCCACCTTAAGAAACCAAGACACATAAATAGAAAGCAGGACATAATGCCAGCGCTTCACCGGAAGCTCACCGATTATGTTACCTAGCACGGTGACGAAACGTCTGAAAATAAACCTTCCAGCTCAGTGAGCAAACATACAACCTGTATAACAAACATTTGCTGCAACCTTTATTATTATGATCCAGCTTCTAAGCAGAGCTCCTACACATGTAATTTTTCTTCACATAAAGTCATTCCCAAAAGACTGGAAGCAAATGAGTGTATTTTAAAAACTTAATTCAAAGATGCGCTCATGCCTAAAAAGGCATACTTACGTAATACATATAATATAATATGTTACCAATTAGAACTCAAAATTCACAGGGGTGGCAGGTAAATTGCCCCTAAAAGTTTAACTTTCATTTATGACAGATCAGAGAAAAGGTGTCCCTGTAAACAGAATGGAAAGAAATGGCAAGGAGCAGCTCTTCCAATCACAGGCTGGTTCTTTCTTATGCTTTTTCAAGTAACAAGTGTGGGAGTGAAGCAACCGGTGATTGGAGGAGCAGCAAGCAACAAGCTAAGTATGCACTTGCAGGGCAGGAGTTGCTGGAAAAACCTTTGCTCATGGTTGAGCTCCAAGAGCTGGTGTTCTGGTAGGCGGGGTGCTGATGTCCAGGAATGGGGATGCAGGTTCAAGAGGTGCTGGGTCCAAAAGCAGACTTTTCGGAGTGGGAATATACTAAACAGGTACCAGAAGAGCTATGAGAGGGACAGTATCAATGAAATCAGAGTGAAATAAATGGAATTTCACACAATTAATCAATGTTACTGCTCCAACTCTTTTATCCAGGAATGTTTACCTGCATTTTTTTCTCATGATCACTCTCATTCACTAATCCTGTACTACTGACATTCTCGCTTCCATCAGCAGTGACCTACACAAAAAAAATACAATTAGATAAAATGCTAAGAAATATTTTTAAACAGTAATATAAATTGATGCCTAATATTTTTACTTTTCACAACTACTGACATCTATTCAGTTTCCTGCCATGTACTCCTTCAACACCTAACAATAACAAACATTCCCTTTTTACTCAGGAGTTTCAGTAGTGCATCTCAAGGACAACACTGACAGATTATTTTAAGACTCTAAACGTATTTTAAACACTTATACAAAACATTAAAAGTTAAAAATTAAAAATGAAATAATTTGAATGAAAGATCGAAAGATCAAAGTGTCAAGTGTTATTACACTCCTGACATTTAAACAAACACTCACTTTTGTAGCATACTGTTCAAGTGCAGTGATGGTCTCAGGATCTACTGTGGTTTCTCCAGTATGTAACCCTGCCAGGGTGCTATCAGCTTGAACGGTAAGAATAGTGTCAGATTGTGGAACTTGTATTGTATGGTGGATATAGGCAGTAGTTCCATCTTCCAACTGGACTGCTTGCACTGCATTTGGATCATAGCCATCTTTATCATAAAAAAGAAAGGAAATTATGAATAGTGTCCTTGTTCTTGGATGACAGTTTTACTGTAACCTCTAATGAATTACCTTTTGGTGTATGATGGATAAACGCAGTTGATCCATCCTCTAGTTGGACTGCCTGTCCATCCTCAAAACGCAAACAATCTCCTGCAAGAGAACAGTCAGCACAAGGAGGTTTTGAATAAATTTTGAGCTATTGTAATAGGAAAGTAGTAGTACCACAATGGCTCAGCAGTCCTATGTATTGCTAACATAGTCATAAAAATAAAGTTACCATTATATGTTAATGCAGTTGAGCTATGGAGATTAAAAACATCAGTCTGCAATCCTGCTCCAGGATTGCAATCCAATAATACAAAAGCAAAATATTGTGAATGCTGGAAATTTGTAATTATAACTGAAAATGCTGAAAAAAGAGAGATCAGGTAGTGAAGAGAAACAGATCTTCTTACGAAGGAGAGAGATTACACTTCATCAGAAATTCTGTTTGTCTCCACAAATACTACCTGACCTGCTCAGTTTTTCTAATTTTGTTTGTTATTGTAGCCATCCAATAATAGCAGGTATAAAGTTTCATTCTTTGTTTATCAGGTGAGTATAAGATCGGTATCCCACTGTGATGTCTTCATCACAACTGAAAATGTAAAGAATGGACATGAAAAGTTATCCATGGCAGTGAAGACACTGAAAATATTTTTCTTTTTAACATGCATATTCCTGATGAAGGGCTGATGCCCGAAAATTCAATTCTACTGTTTCTCGGAAGCTGCCTCAACTCTGATGCATATAATGGCCCAAGTATTTGCTCCATTTCACACCAATAACAGGGTCAATGGTGGCACAGTGATAATGGCACTGGACTAGTAATCAGAGTCCAGGCCAATGCTCAGGAGAACCTGTTCAATCATTACTAGAATAGCGGGTGGAATTTATATTTAATTCATAATATCTGGAATCAAAAGCTTAACTTAGTAATAGTTTAATGGTCAATTAATTGATTATCTTAAAAATCCATCCGGCTTGTTTAAGTCCTAGAGGGAAGTTATTCTGCCATCCTTATCCAGTGTGTCCAACACGTGACTTGAGAAACGCAGTAATGAAGTTGGCTCTTGACTGTCCTCTGAAATTGGCTGGTGGCCCAGCCAAGTGTACCACTCCACAACAGAGATGCTGCAGTTTTCAAGAAGATGGTTCACCACCAACTTATTTAGAGCAATTAAGGATGAGCAGCAAATGCTGGCCTGACCAGAGATGCTACATTCCAAGGAAGATTAATTTAAAAATATGGAAATTCTACATTTTGTTTCTCAGCAAGAATTTCATCTGCATCTTGGATTGCAACCATTTAAATTTAGTGCTTTATACGTTTAGATGGAATAAATCTTTGTTTTCTGAATGGGAGTATCTCCAGCAGAGAGGGAAGATGTCACTCTTTGCTTTACGTCAAATATAAGTCATTCAAAATTATTTGCTTGCTGCAGAGAACCCACCAGTTGTGTATGAGAACAGTGTGCTGAAGTGAGTGGGGAAGTCTGTTGCAGAGGGAGGGAGTGATCAAGATAATGCATGATAAACACGAATCATGGGCAAACATCTCAAATTTAAGAAAACAGAAGGCCTCATATTGTTTCAAACTACTTTACAGATATTTTTGTAACACGTTCCCTCCAAGTAACACATCATCATAGCTTGAAATTATATTGCCATTCCTTCACTGTCACTGGATCAAAATCTTGAACACCCTTCCTCAGGTGTGGACTGTGGGTGAACTTAAACCCTGGAACATCAGTCATTCCAGAAGGCTTTCCCTTCTCAGGGAAATAAATTCTGTCCCAGCCAGTAATGTCCACGTTCCAAGAAAGAACAATTTTTAAAAAATCACGGTTACAAAAAGGCAAATGTAGCAATCAGCTTGTAGACAGCAACGTTCACAAATAGAAAATGAATATTAGAGAATTGGATTTGGTTGTGCAGATCAAAGAAGAAAAGTTGTCATGTTGGAAGGTGCACTTCTAAAGACTTTTACAGCTTCCTAAGGGAACAGGTAAGTTTAATGTCTCACCCAAAAGACAGTATATCTGACCTTGCAACATTCTTTGTACAAGGATCAGCTTTGATAGTATGGTCAAGTAATAAGATTGGAACCTACACACTTCTAATTTAGAACAGAACTACAAATTAAGTTGACACTGGCAACACTATTCCAGGTGCAAGCTATTTGGAAGCAGAATTTCAAGTTTTGTTTCTTTCCTCACTTTAGGTCCCTTCTTGACTCCTGCACAATTTCCTGACACAAACAACTGATAAGTGACAATCTCTAAAATTACTTATGTATACAAAGCCATCAGTATTGTTCTTTCTGACACTGCATGAAATAAGTGCAACATTTTATGTTATGTCATATTGAATTTTAAAAAAATTAAATCCATACAATTATATCTGAAATATTGAGACAGTTTCACTTTTAGTTTTATCTATTCAAATAAAAGTTGACAATTTGCATTCACACCGCAACTGCTGTCAACCTAAGTTGATACAAAGCAAGATAAGGTTAACTTATGCAAGTTCCAGCATACATCTTGCATCTAGCTTACATTCTTGGTCACCACTCACCTGATTTTGGTACTGAAACTTGTTGGACATATGCTGTAGAACCATCCTCTAGCTGAATTACTTGACCATCAATTAACTTCCCATCTGAAAAACATTAAGTATATCTTATAACATAGAAAATGAAGGTTCTTCCATGCACAACATGTAACAACTTGTGGTGTCACTGCTGCAAAATCCAGATCAGGAGTGTTCCAGGAACTAACCCTGTTCAGGTCAGAATCACCAGAGTTCAGTCAGAACAGCAACAGGATATTAAAATTGCTTACAGTATCCCTAGGCTAAAATGACTAAAAGAAAATCTGTTGCATTTACTATTCATGATCAGTGATTCCTGCTGTTAAAGTGGTGAAGGGAGTTGTAGGTGTGTTTTAATGCCCATATTGCTTACACGCAATGTACAGGTTCATTCAATTTGGGGTATTAGAAGGTGGCTGTGCCTGAGGAATCATTCATATGTCAACAGAGGAAATCCAAGATGTGGATAAATGTTTACATTGTGGTGACTGGGAACTAGTTAAGGTTTATAGGTATGGCACACATTTACTTCCTTATATATATTTTGTGTTTAACATCGAGCTGAAAGAAAGTTATAGCTGTAAACTAGATAATATCAGGAGACCAAAATATGGAAAACAAACAGATTAAATAGAAGAATTGTTGTATAATTAGAAATTCACCAAGAAAATCTACACCTTTAGGATTGTGTTGAATATATGCTGTAGTTCCATCTGCAAGAGTAACAGCTTGTAAACTCACACCGTCCATATTTTCCAGTCGATCACCATCTAAATAAAAAGACTCATTACTGTTCGAAATGGGCATATCATAAAATAATTTTGTACACAAGTTGAACAATTTTCTCCCTACATCCATCCACACACACGCATTTATTATTGGGTAGTTGATGAAAAGCAATTGGAGAAACTGAGCAATAATGTTTACAAAAGCTGCATTATCACAACATTTATGATTCTGTATTTCCCAAATTCAATTTTTTTCCCATTACGTTGACCATTACAACAAATTCTGTCTAATTTTGCCCGTGCCATTCAACATGGATTTGAAGCATAATAGAATCAAGAGGACACTGTGCTTATCAATTATCATTCCACGCACATAAGGGAACTTAACATAGTCTCCAACTAAATTCAAGAAATTGCCATATGGCACTCTACAGACATTAATTTATACACTGCAAAGTGCTTTGAACCTCCAACTAATCCACTACATTCCTTTAAATTTGAAAAATAAATATTTTAATTTGCTTCAGTAGGATGTTCATTTTATTTTTTTTTCTAATTAACCTGTTCAGATATGTTTTTACACACCTCTAGAACAGGTGAAATCTGAACCTGGGTCTCCCAGGTCAGAGGTAGGAACATTACCACTGCACAAGAGCTCCCCCCCGCCCATTCCTAAGTGGATGCTTGTTTGCTGTTCTATGACACCTGTATTAGTCATCCTTATGTTAATGCAATACTGTCATTGATAACCTTGTATCATTTACAGAAACACTGACCAAAATACTTGCAGATTAGTACAGCTCGATCTCGCAATCATATATACTTTCTACAGGACATTGGGAAACATTGAAGATTTTAAACAGCAAAAAAAATTGATGTGCAAAATCTTTTTCTAATCAAGCTATGTGCTATAAATTAACCCCTTAATTTTCTTTCCTGCACCTCAACAATTCAGTCAGAGTTGTGAACGAAGTATTTTCTCTTTCCTCCTTTCACCTGCTCTCAGACTGACACACCCAGCCCTGCAATTATCTTAGTAACATCTGGAACCCTATTTCAAACCAGCAGCCTAACATAGTCATATTCACATAGCCATACCTTACAGATAATGTCCCAAACAACTATCATCATACCCTAAGCATGTCCAGACCCAGCCACAGGGCAGGACAGAACTACCCAAATGGTGGAGATACAGTGATATACAGTCAGGAGAGAGCTGTCCTGAGACTCCAGATCCCATGGGCAAGGAAATCTCATGCTGATTATCACCTACTGTCTCCATGTTGAATACCTTTAGGAGGAGGCACTGAGGATGGCTACGTCACAAGATGTCTGGTGGGTGAGGGATTTCAATATCACTAATAGTAGTTTGAGAGTACCACTACTGAGCAAGGTGGACAAGTCTGAAAGGATATAGTCAATGAACTGGACATGTGGCAAGGGGTGGGAGGACTAACAAGAGGTTAAAAACTTAGTCACCCTCATCCTCACCAATCAACCTGCAGCAGATGCTGGGCTGCACAACAGTCCTCCTGTCAGTCATTGTGGAAACAAAATCCTGTATGTATCTTGAAAATATCCTCCCTCATGTTGCGTGGCACTGCCAGAATGAAATAAACTTCAAAAAAGATCTAGCAAATCAATATTTGGCAGTCAAGAGTTGCTGTAGACTGTCAACAGCAGAACAATTGTATTCAACTACAACCTGTAATCTAATGACTTGGATATTCTTCACTCTCCTGTCACCATCAAGATGGGAGTGCATGAGAGCATGCCTCATGCAGTTCCAGTCATATCTAAAACTAAGATGGAAACTACAGCACAGGACTAGATTAGATTAGATTAGATTACTTAGATTAGATTAGATTAGATTAGATTATATTAGATTACTTACAGTGTGGAAACAGGCCCTTCGGCCCAACAAGTCCACACCGCCCCGCCGAAGCGTAACCCACCCATACCCCTACATCTACATCTACCCCTTACCTAACACTACGGGCAATTTAGCATGGCCAATTCACCTGACCTGCACATCTTTGGACTACTTGCATATCAAACAGCAGAATCAAAATTAAATAGACAGGACTGCACAATTCCTCACCAATGAATCGGATTGCAGCTCCGCAGCAATGCCACAACGATCTAGGAATGGTGGTAGAAATTAACAACTAACAGTTGAAAAAGGCTCCACAAAATATCACTTGGGGAGTGATTTTGTAAAAGAAAATGCTGAAGGCTGAATGAATTGCCGAATGGATGATTCATCACTGCCTCCTCCAAAGGTCCCCAGCATCACAGATGCCAGTCTTCAGCCAATTCAATTCACCCCACATGATAGAGAAACTGCTGAAAGCTGTGGTAATACACAGGCTATGGACCCTGACAACATTCTGGCAATAGTATTATAAATATGTTTCCTGGAGACAATTGCACCCCCCCCCCCCCCCCGCCAACCCACGGTAATACAGCTGCAACACTAGCATCTACCTAACAATATGGAAACATGCCTAGGTACACCCTGCTCACAAAAAGCAGGAAAATGTCAACCAAGCCAATTACTGCCCTGTAAGTCTAATTTCAATTATTGGCAAAGTAATGGAAGAGGCAGTCAAGAGTGTTGTCAAGTGGCATTTGCAAAAGACAACCCTCTTACTGCACAAATTTTAGGTTCTACCAAGGCTGTCTAGCTCTTGCCCTCATTACAGTGTGGCCCAAAATTGGACAAATGAGCAATGGTGAGGTGAGAGTGACTGGCCTTGACATCAAAGCAGCATTTGCTCAAGTATGGCATCAAGGAACCCTAGCAAAACTGGTCAATGTGAATTAGGTGTAATCTACTGGTTGAAATCATAACTATCACAAGAAAATGGCTGTGCTTATTACAGGTCAATCATCTCAGTCCAAGGCCATCATTTCTCACAGTCATGCCAAAGATCTTCATGTCTTCATCAATAATCTTCCTTATCATAAGGTCAGAAATGTGGATATTTTCTGATGATTGCACAATGTTCAGCGCTGTACACAATTCTTCACCTACTGAAGCAGTCAATGCCCATGCACAGGAAGACCTGTACAATATCAAAGTAGGATTAACAACTAGCAAGTAATATTCACATCACTGCCTGGCAACAACCATGTAAAACAAGAAAACCTAACCAGCTCCCCTTTACATTCAATGGCACTACCCTTGCTAAATCACCCACATTATCAACATAATGGAGGTTACCAGTGACCAGAAACTGAACTGGACTAGACACGTATGCAAATACTATAGCTATAAAGACCAAATCAGAAGTTAGAAATTCTGCAGTTAATAACTCACCTCCTGCTTGCCCACGACCTGCCCACTATCTACAAGCCACAAGAGTGTCTGGTAAGTACAGTTCCAATATCACTCAACCTTCCAAGACAAGGCAGCCTTTTTGTTTGGCGTCCAAACCTTCAACATTCACTCCTTTCACCACTGACACACAGTAGCAGCAGTGTGTACCATCTCTAAGATGCACTACAGTAGCTCACCAAGGCTCCTTCAAAATAACTGCCAAATCTGCAATCTCCATCAACCACAACGACAAAGACAGCATACAGATGGGAACATAACCATGTGCAAGTTCTCCTCCAAGCCACATGCCATCTTCACTTTGAATTGTATCACTGACCCAGTGACAGCGAAGGAACAAAGTCCCAAAACTCTCTCACAGCATCCAAGGACCTTGTACCCAAGGACTGCAGTAATCCAGGAACACAGCTCACCACCAATTTGTCAAGCACCAATAGGGATGGCCAATAAAAACTGGTGTTAATCAGCAATGCAACATCCTATGAATGAATGAGAAAAAAATTGCCCAGGCAGCGGATTCAATATTACACTTGGAAAAAAAACTCTACAACCCACTGCAAATCATTAGATTGGTCCAAATATTGCGCTGGATTTTACGAAGCTATAGCTAAGAAACCATGGCAATTAATCCTCCCCTTTATCATGGCAGAAGTTTCATATCAGTTTTCTGGTAGCAGAAAAACCACTCTTGATTAAATCAGAGGGTGAAGGGACGAACAGGTTTTTGGCCATCAGTGGCAGAATGCCAAATGATACCCATTATCTCTGAGTCAACTGCAATTTAGAGTTGGCTGTGGGATTAAGTAGAGGCTGTATAGGTCTCAGAATGCCTCCCAGCAAAACCTATTGTGTTTTGAAGGGAAGGGACAGATGCAAAGAGGAAAGAGAGAGATCTCTCACGCCCAAGAATGCTATTTTGAATGACGGGAGCTAGCATCAGGTAGGGAAGAGAGCACGGATGGCCACACTTCTGCTTTTGCCTCCGATCCTACACTTACATGAATTCTACTTCACTCTCATTCACCTGTGACTTGCGTTCCCTCTGTGATTCTGGATGTCAGGTAGGTACAGTGGTGCTAGCAGCCACCACTCCTGCTGGTGCAAGAGATAAGTGGAGTTGACTGGCCACAAGCTCTCGGCAGATGGAGATGTCAATCTCAAAAACAGGCCATTGTATGCTTGGGATTAAATATCTGAGTTACACTTGATTCCTTCAGACCTCACCATGGAACTAACAAGGAGTTCTCAACAGTTCTCAGACCAGTGGGCAAGACCTCCATTCGCCTGGCAAAATCCTAGCCACTGCTTTATACACTGCACACACAAAATAGGGAAACTAAGTCAACTGTATTTAAACTGGTGGAAATCATCTACATCATTCAGTACTTTTTGGTTACACAGTAAACCATTGTGTTGCTAGATTAATTACTTTAAAAAATGCCATATTGTCTTGTGCAATTTGCCTTCTGTTCTTCCATATCACTGGTGTTAACCTCAACCTGAAAATCTTCAAAAGAAAAAACAAATCACAATTCTAAAACTGTAATACAGATTAATACTTGTAGATATTTACCTGTTACTGCTACAGCTTCAGTTAGGCACAGTGTGACATGCTGACCGTTGCCCATTCCCTGGAATTCCGCCATACTTTGGGTTTCTCTGTTTATCTGTGCCAATAACATATCTGATAAAATGTCAAACAATCAGAATTAATGGGCATTACTTATTTCCAGCAGGAACACAATCTCATCACAAGTATTCAACTAAATTAAATCTGTTAAAACTATAGTGAGAGCATGCTAAATAATTGGTGGGAATAAACTTCACAAAGTCACAATAATATGAGAGTTTGTGAAATCTGAAGTTTATTAGCTTTCGATTATAATTTAAAAGCCTGAACAACAATTCTTCTTATCCAATAATTTTAACAAGATGTCTCATGCTAAGTATCGCCATGTTCAGCTTTCTCTCTGAAACATTTTGAAAGGGTAAAATTGAAGAAAAAGGTACAGAATATTGAAAGTAATAACAAAATACAATAAAATTCACACTTCTGGCATGCACTAGGATCAGATGGTGTTCAGAATCCCAAAATGCCAGCTGACCTAAAAATTAATAATATAGCTATTTAGGGGGCTGATTGCAAAAGAACTGGCTGCAACCACTCGACACTGATAATGTAGGTACTTCATATATCATTTGACTCCAGTTAAAATAATTTTAAAACTGCCAATGTTCAAAACATGATTGTGGTCCTATGGTTGTAAATATTCTATAGTCAATCAGTCAATCATAAAGATAATCCAAAGCTCCACGAAGGACTTAATTTAGTTTTGACCCAAGCCGTGACTTTTATTGTTCAGGTGCCTGTGAAAGCTTAACCACCACTTGCAAGCTGTAAAAGCTGCAAGTGCAGTTTCTAACTGCTTATTTTGATGCAATTGTAAATGACCCTACATGAGTTTTATAAAGAATAGTGTGTTTTGTAAACCTGGCACAAGATTAAAAAAAACATTTCTGAGAATCCACATCCATCACATCTATATCTGGTGGAGTATTTATGTTTGAGAGAAATATACAAAATTTAGTACCAATAATTCCCACATGGGCTGGTTCATTAAATTCAGCTTGGCCATCAGGAGATATGTTTACTAGATGGTAGGGACAGGAGTAGGGAAAAAAAGAAACAGATGAACTAAAACTCATGCCAGGTACTCCTGCATATCACTTAGTGGTCAGTTCAACAGTAGTATTAACAAGATGATTGCTCACTGATTCAGTCAACAAATGGCATATGCTGGATGGTTGTGGGTTAAAATATATAGGTAGGCAAGAAATTAACCAAGTACTGTCTGCAGAGCAACTTACAAAACTGTTAAGGATAGAACAATACAGCGACCTTCAAATCATCAGAACATAATTTGCCATCCTTGCAATAGCAAAAGGACTTTAGTATCATGTTGAAATAAACAATATTATATTCTTTCATATTTTATATTTCCATGGAGTTGCTTTCCACTTTGATAATATCTTTATTGATACCCTTACATAACGTCATGATTGTGTTTAAAGTAAATCATATTCTAATAACAGCAGTCAAACTTCAAACTCTCCGAGAAGCACAAACGACAGCAAAATGAACTAAACTGGCAATCAACTACAGTTTTACAAACTGTTTTTGTATCTTTTAAGTGCTTATTTCAAAAGAAATGATTACTAAATCGCAACTTTGGTAGACAGCAGCAAAGCAAGTGACATATTATTTTACACTGCTGTGAAAGTGAAAACTGCCCAAGTATGTCTGGTCCATAATAAGCAAAACAAAAACAATGCAGCCAATTACCATTCCTTCAGTCTACCATCAATCCTTAGCAATGTGACAAGGTGTCATTTCAACAGGAGATATTTGCATATCCACATTCAGCTGGGGTTTTGCAAAGTCCGCTCCAGATGTCATCACCTTGGTCCATACATGGAAAAGAAAGAGTGAACTCCTGCAGTGAGAATTATCCTCACCTGTCAGATTATGGAGGTCATTTTAAAGATCAGCTTTTAGACAGGATCTCAAGATCAGGCACGGTCTACCTGCTTAGCTCAAATTTAAGATTACATAGTGCATTTATCAAAGACAACAACAGTTCTCCCCAGTGTCTGTGCCAATATTTACTACACATTAGACAATGTGTCAGAAGATGCGGCAAAGATTTAGAACTCTTGTGGTGCAGTGGTAGTGTCCTAACTCTGGATCAGAAGGCCTGGGTTCAAGTCCCATCTAGTTCAGAGTTGTGTCATAATGGTTCAGAACAGGTTTAGTAAAACAAAACTGCATTTAAGGATCTTGATTTTTGCACAATTTTTTAAAAGATATTTTTATTGAAAATTTAACATGTTTTTACAAGTTTACAAAAGAAAACTAAAAAAAACCCAAAATATAAACATTGATATACAGTTAAATCTTAAATAAATGATAACCAAAATCTATCAAACAAGAAAAAAGAAATACCAAGAGAAAAAAAAAGACAAAACTCAACTAACTACTCATCTAATTTACAACTAGCCAGAGTGTATGATTAAAATTCTTACATTATTCTAGAGAAAAAAACCCAACGGATAACACATAAATTGAGCAGTGATATACATGCTCAGAATGTGTTAACATCAAATCACAACAAAACCCATATTCATGCAGGATTGCTCTCCCAGGGGGCCCCGGACCAGTCAGGTTCACCCTCTCAATTAAATAAAGGCCCTTGTAGGATGACCGAGATATCTGTATTTGTGTAATTCAAGAAGGGCTGCCATATTTTTATGGAATAATTTGGTTTTTCTTCTGGTGTACCATATTTGTAAGGAAGTCGGGGGAGTATATTCCATAATTATTCTGTGCCAACTTGAAAGTCCATGAGGGCCCTCAGCCACCCAGTTTACCAAAATGTTTTTCCCTGCACAGAAAGAGAGAACGGAAAACAATCTCTTCCCTGTCGTAATTTCAGGTGTTCTTTATCCAATAAATGTGTCTCCTATAGGAGAGCTATATCAATCCTCTCTTTCTTGAGGTTTGATAATATTCTCCTCCTTTTGATTGGTGAATTACTCCCCGTGACATTCCAGGTGCACCATTTAATCGACCGATCATCCATAATACTGGGCAAGATCAAGACCCCCCAGGAGAAGGAACCCGATCCAAAACATCCCGAGCAGAGAGCATATAAAATTCACAAAAATAAAAGCTCTTTAATACATTCAGATCAATATAATAAAAAACTATTTCTAAATAATAAAAAAAGTATAAAACATATTTAAATGGAGATCTTCCCCCTTATTCCCAGGGGGCATCACTTCCTTTCCAAAAAACCCATCATAACCTCTCCCAACCAGTGCCCCACCCTTGACCCAGGCACCCCACGATAGGATAAAGAAAATTCAAGTATACTACTGAACTAGAACTAAGAGTGAGTACCCTATCCCCCACCCACCCTCCACCCACACCAACACCTGGATATATTTGGTAATGTTAATACCATCTATGAACATATATGACTATAAAATTACAGTCTCTGCAAATAATAATTAAATATAGTAATACAAAATAACAGGGGAAAAACAACCCCGCTCCCAAGGACAAAGATAAAATAGGATAAGGTAGTCACCTTCCCCCCATCTACATTAACTAGACCCCCTGGCCTATATATATATATATATATATATATCTATATATTATTTTATAATCGCTAAGTAAAGAATGAATAAATAAACCCTTCTTCCCACCCCCCCTGGAGATAATGTTATACAGTAAGATAATGAAAGGAAATAAAAGAGGGGTAAACCGGGGTGGGAGTAGGGCAAGACAACATCAATTAACTCTTATAATTCATCTTAGAGAGTCCAAAAGTTCCTTGGCCTTCTCCGGTGATCCGAAGTTATACACGGACCCTTCATGGCTGAAGTGTAGTATAGCTGGATAGCGCAAGGAGTATTGAATGTTTAAATCCCTTAAACGTTTCTTTGCTTCATCAAACGCCTTCCTCTTTCGGACCACAGCTGGGGAAAAATCCTGAAATAACATAATCTTGGATCCTTTATAAAACATGGCTTGGGGATCTTTCCCAAGATTCCTGGAGGCTTCCAAGAGCATCTGCCTCACCTTATAGCTCTGCAGCCGGAACAGGACCGGGGTGGGGGCACTAGTTCGAGCCAGGCCCACGTATTGCAACCTGGTAAGCCAGGCCTGATCCAGCCTCCAGATCTAAAAGCTGTGGAAGCCACTGTTCAAGGAACCTTGTAAGCTGGCCTTCTTCTTCCCGTTAGGGAAGGCCCAGTAAACGAATATTTTTTCGACAACCTCGAGAATCGAGGTCGTCAATGTGATTCTCTAAGGTCTAGACTTGCTGCTCGAGAGTCTGGACCCGATCCACGGCCGATTCGGCAATGGCCTCGGAGGTTGCGGCCTTTAGCTCCGCCCCTCCAACTCAGTATTCAATTTCTTCGATGTCTCAGCCGTGCTTTTGCAGCACGGCCGAGAATGAATTCCATCGACTTCGGGACTCTTCAATGAAAGCATTGATCTTCGCATCAAGTTTAGAGATTATTTCCGTGAGGCTCACCACCGTAGGTAAGTCCCCAGGGACGGATGCGGATGCCTCTGCTGGAGCTGGGGAGGGTGGGGGAGGGGCGCCCGCCTGCTGAGAGCTACGGGCTCCTTTCCCCCCCTAGTCATTTTTACAGGAGACTGAACTGTTTAAATTTAGTACTGAACCACTAATTACATTAAGTAAAAACTATTTTAAATGATTTGGTGAGTGTGGAGGAGGAGGGTGGACCACTTTGCCTAGGTCTTGGGAGGAGCACTATAGACTCAGACTTGCTGAGTTTCCACCATCTTGGATTTCCTGACTTTTGCACAATTTATAGTAGTCTGTTCTGTTATAAAATGGTATTTCCATTCCTGTGTTATAGGAAAATCAAGTCATAGCAGCACTATTTAAATTAGTGAGACCAGAATCATATTATAACCAATACAGGTAAGGAAAATTCACATTCTACAAATAATAGTCTAAATGCTTCAAACATGTTGAAGAAACAGGCGTTATGGCAGAACCAACCGTACAAATCAATAGCTTGTAGTGTAGAGGCCCTCTCTACTTTTCTTTTATTTTATTCATTTTTGGAGGTTTCGAACTATGTGGAAGTTAGGATTTGAACTTTGAAGAGCAGCTTGCTTTAAAGAAGAGAACATATACAGATCTTTGAGTTGTTCGGAAGGGTCACTGGACGCAAAACATTAACCTTGATTTCTCTCCACCGAGGTTGTCAGTCCTGCTGAGATTTTCCAGCAATTTCTGTTTTTGTTGTGAACAAAGCCAAATATTTGCTATTGGGAACTGGCCTTAATTATTATTATTCTAAGGACACTGTAGATGAATCAACACCAAACTGGTCCTAAGCTCTGGGCTGGCAGCTGGTCAATCAAGGGAGGAATGGTACTAATCAGCCAACCACAGAGTTAAAAATCACAACACCAGATTATAGTCCAACAGCTTTATTTGAAAGTACAAGCTTTCGGAGCATTGCTCCTTTGTCTGGTAGGTACATAGACCCATGTCCCAACCATAAAGATTGTTGATTTGAGAGAAGAAAACAACAGCTCTGAAGGGGTTTTAACAGGAGGCAGTGTGATTTATTTTTGGAAGCTTCCAGAAACTGCCATGATTTACACTCTAAATTTCTATCAAGTTATCAAATTGTTTCTCAGACATTAAACAGTCTTAAAGAAATAAGAAAACATTTCTAGGAGTCTGCTGAAACTTCTTGTATTAACTGGTGACTTCAGAATTCAAGCAAGATACACAGTTCTACAGACCTGTGAACAGCCCATTGACCAAGCTTTTCATGAAGGCCTAGCATCCATTGATTGGTTTATTGAACTGACAAATTACAGTTCTTTTATTTTCTTTGACTTATCCTTTAACTGTGTCTGTCTGTGAGAATGAGACTTCTGATCAAGAAAATTAATTTTTAGATCATAAATATTAATTACATATTGTTTATCCTGTCCTGCAAAAGTCACATTATTAGTAATAAGTTATTAATTTTTGTTTAAGTTATAACATTGGAGAATTCATTAAGGTCTGGTTAGGTGCAATTGGGCAATTTTGAGGGTCAATGAATATATTAGTTTCACAGTATTGCAAACCTAATGATAATGAGGGTGATTTTGGTTTGGCTTGCTATCCCTGTATTGTGACAATAGGGTCACAGGAGTTGTTCAACAAAGAAAACCCAAGTATAATGTTGTTCACCTTCTACCATTAAGGTAGTTGCATGTATGGTACAAAAATAATGTTAACTAACCACAACAATCAATCCTTATTAATGAGTTGCCAATAAGCCCAGACAAAGTGAGAAAATCCTTATTGGCAGAACACTTTGGGAATCATGGATCCAAAATCAACTTTTTCCTCTCAAGCATGTGAAACTTAAGGAGTTTCATCTTGCCAATTATTCACTTAGAGTATTTCAAATGAATGTCACCTATTTCCACTGCCTTTCTAAAGTGCATATTCTACAGATTTACCATTAGTTCACTGAATCAATACTTCTGCAGATTAGCTCTACATTCACCCCCTTTCAACTTGAAGCCCCCGTTCTCTCGTTGTACTTGAAATAACTCCACAGAAGAATCACTGGGTCACTCTTTATTTACGCATGGAGAATCCCTGACACTGATGCAGTTCCCTCAGAACCAGCTCTCAGAGTGAACAGGATTTATGACCCTCCTGAATTTTTTTTATTTCTTTTTTTTAATCTTTTTTTTCTTTTCTTTCTTTTTTTGGTAGGAATTAAATCAAAATAGAGTTGGACGGGGGAATAATGCACTCCACAACACTCCTGAACTTTTTTTTTCTCTATATTTTTTTATTTCCTTTTTGTTTTCGTTTTCTTTTTAAAAAAATTTTATCTTTATTCAATTTCCACCACCAGGAAGATAGGAAAAGCACCCGAGTGGCCAGTGACAAGCACTGCCCTCCACATCAAAAGGGCAATGCTGTGTGATCAAAACAGTGAAAGGGAGGGTAGGGACTAAATCAAAATAGAGTTGGACGGGGGAATAATGCACTCCACAACACTCCTGAACTTTTTTTTTCTTTGGTGGAGGTCCTGGGGAGGGGCCCCAAGGCGAGTCCCAGGCAGCGATGGTGGAGGCAGGCCTTGGGCAGCAGCAGCAGTGGAGACAGGCCTCTCCTCAGGCCACAGCAGCAGTAGCGGTGGTGGAAGTCCTGGGGAGGGGCCCCAAGGCAAGTCCCAGGCAGCAGCAGGGAGGCAGGCCCCAAGCAGCAACAGGGAGAGTCCTTGTACGTACACACACACACACAGAGAGTCACAGTCCTAAACTGAGCCAATTCTCCACACAACGGGGAAAAACACCCAAGTGGGCAGTGACAAGCAACTGCCCTTCACATCAAAGGGCAATGCTGTGTGATGCCCTTTTTATTTTTTTTTTCCCTTTTTTTTCTTTCTTTTTTTTTACTACCGCCTAAGTGCGGTAGTGCTTATTTTTTTCCCCAGCACCCATGGTGTGTGTGTGCAGGTGTGAGACACAGTGAGAGACACAAAGTGCACCAATCTTTATTCAATTTCCACCACCAGGAAGATATGAAAAATACCTGAGTGGCCAGTGACAAGCACTGCCCTCCACATCAAAAGGGCAATGCTGTGTGATCAAAACAGTGAAGGGGAGGGTAGGGACTAAATCAAAATAGAGTTGGACGGGGGAATAATGCACTCCACAACACTCCTGAACTTATCTGTCAGCCAGGGCTTTCTGATTGGACCAGATAAACAGCACCAATTAGGGAACTCTTATTCTATGAGGTTCACCTGGCTAACCTTGTTACAATCACAACAGTATTCTTATTGGGCAAAGTGAAAATTTAATCAAAGTCCACAGATTTTATTTCTTTAGAATCCTAAAAGGACAATTATATCTCCTCAGAAAAAGTGAGGACTGCAGTGGCTGGAGATCAGAGTCAAAGAGTGTGGTGCTGGAAAAGCACAGACGGTCATGGCTCCAGCTATGCCTGCCTCTTTATCAGGAATGTGGAACAGTCCATCTTCCAAAGCTACACCGGCACCATTCCACGCCTTTTCTTCTGCTACATCGATGACTGTATCGGCGCTACCTTGTGCTCCCACAGGGAGGTTGAACAGTTCATCAATTCATGAACACCTGTCACCCCGACCTCAAGTTCACTTGGACCATCTTCAACACCTCCCTCCCCTTCCTGGACCTCTCAATCTCCATTTACGGCGACTGACTCAACACAGACATCTACTTCAAACCCAGACTCCCACAACTACCTGGATTACACCTCCTCCCACCCTGCCTCCTATAAAAACGCTATCCTTTCTTCCCAATTCCTCCGCCCTGCACCGCATCTGCTCCCAGGAGGACCCATTCCACCGCAGAACATCCCAGAAGACATCTTCCTTCAAAGACTGCAATTTCCCCTCCCACGTGGTCAACAATGTCGTCCAGCATATCTCCTCCACTTCCTGCACCTCTGCCCTTAACCCCACCCCTTCAATCACAACAAGGACAGAACGCCCCCCCCCCCCACTCAGTTCTTACCTTCCACCCCACCATCCTCGAGATATATCATATCATCCTCCATCATTTCCGCCACGTACAAACAGACCACACCAGGAGGGGTATATTTCTCTCCCCAACCCTATGTTCTGAAGAGCCCATTCCCACCATGCCACCCCTTCCCCCCAACCAACCCACCCTCCACTCCCTGCATCATCCCCTGCCACCACAAGAAGTGCAAAGCGCGTGCCCACACCTCCCCCATCACCTCCATCCAATGCCTCAAAGGATCCTTCCACATTCGACAGAGATTTACCTGTACTTCCACACACATCATTTACTGTGTCCATTGCTCTTGATGTAGTCTCCTCTACATTGGGGAGACAGGACGCCAATTCATGGATCATTTCAGAGAACATCTCTGGGACACAGGCACTAAACAACCCCACTGCCCCGTGGCTAAACACTTCACACCCCCTCCCACTCTGCCAAGGACATAGTAGTCCTGGGCCTCCTCTACCGCCAAACTCTAGCTACCCAACACCTGGAGGAGGAACGCCTCATCTTCTGCTTTGGGACCCTGCAACCACACGGGATCAATGTGGACTTCACCAGTTTCCCATTTCCCTCCCCCCACCTTATCCCGGATCCAACCTTCCAACTCAGCACTGACCTCTTGAACTGTCTACCAGTCCATCTTCCTTCCCACCTATCCACTTCACCATCCTCGCCGACCTATCACCTTCACCCAAACCTCCATTTACCTATCGAACTTCCAGCTACCTTCCCTACCCTCCGCCCAACCTCCTTCCCTTTTATCTCTCAGCCCCCTTGGGCTGCACCCCTATTCCTGATGAAGAGCTTATGCTCGAAACATCAAATCTCTTGCTCCTCAGATGCTGCCTCACCGACTGTGCTTTTCCAGCACCACACTCTTCGATAATTATATTGCCTGTCAGTCTTCTCTTTTCTTGTGATAAAATCATTTCTTTACTTAATTGGTTTCCATAAACTAAGCCCTGCATCAGTTTGGCTGTGATTTATTGTACCCTTTTAAGAGTTAAAAATCTCAGTTTTGTATATTGTGATGGCCAAAACTGCAGCCACACTAATTATTTACAAAGTGATAAGCTTGCCTTGTTATTTCACTTAAAATTGATATTTTAATACAAAATTATCACAAAGATAGCACTCAACTTCTCAGAGTTATATTCATGCACCTGCAAAAGTGATGCAATTAGGTTTAATTTTGCAGTACTTTTTCTGAAAACATGAAAAATAGAGTAAGACAGTTCATTTTTTAGATCAAAATATACATACTCTGATACAATTTTTTTAGGGTTTCTTACTTGGCATCAGCTAGAATCTATTCTTGCAATTCAGCAAAGCCTAACCAAAAGGGGTTTCTTCAAACAAATTAAGCTGAAAATCTCCACCTTTGTGGTGAACTAATTGCTTTTCTAATTGTTGGTTTGTTCCTCTGCAAACAAGCTAGAAAAGGATCATAATTACCTGTCTTCATTATTCAATTTGACTCTTAAAAATTCACAGTCAAAAAGTACAACCAGTCAGGCAGCATCTAAGGAGGACAAGTTGACATTTCAAACATAAGCTCTGCATCAGAAATGGGGCTGGGGCGGGGGCGGGGGCTGAGAGAGAAATGGTGGGGGGGTGGGGGAGTAGTTAGGAATGCGATAGGTAGATGAAGGTGAGGGGTGATGGTGATCGTTCAAACTGGAGGTGATAGGTGGGAAGGAGCATGAAGAAAGGGAGGACTGCAGATGCTGGAGATTAGAGTCGGGAGTGTGGTGCTGAAAAAGCACAGCAGGTCAGGCAGCATCCGAGGAGTAGCAGAGTCGACATTTCGGGCAAAAGCCCTTCATCAGGAATCACTTTTTACTTTTTCCATCAAGATTCCCACCCACCTTCCGAAGACCCCTTCGCCCACCTCCAATATCCACCTGGACACTCCATGCCGGTCTGTTACCCACCCTCAATCTCTATTTCTAACTGCCACTGTGACATTGACCACCTCAACCGGTCCACCCCCCCCCCCCCCCCCCCCCCCCCACCCATTCCAATTTCTCACCCTCAACACACAGCACTCCACTCCCTCCGCTCCAACAAGAACCACCAAACCAACGGACAAGGGGGTGTGCAGTGCTAGTTTGGCACACTGACCTTCACACCGCTGAAGCGAGATGGCAACTTGACCGTACCTCTTCTTACCGCCCCCTCAACCATGACCGCACCTCTCATCACCAAATCACCACCTCCCAACCGTACACAACCTCAGCACCTCAAGGGATCTCCCAACCACAGCTTCCAACCTCATAGTTCAGGAACCATGCACCGTCCGGTTCTACCTTCTACCCAAGATCCACAAGCCTAACTACCCTGGCTGACCCATCGTCACGGCCTGCTCCTGCCCCACCGAAGGAACACAAACAGGTAGGACAGTTCAAGAGGGTGGTGCAGAGTTGGAGGGTTGGATCTGAGATAAGGTGGGCGGAGGGGATATGAGGATACTGGTGAGATCGACATTGATTCCATGTGGTTGGAGAGTCCTAAGGCTGAAGATAAGGTGTTCAAACCTCGCCTTTCACCTCCATCCAAAGTCCCAAAGGATCCTTCCACACCCGGCAGAGATTTTCCTAAACCTTCAAATACCTCATCTACTATATCCATTGCTCTCGATAGGTCTCCACTACACCGGGGATACAGGACGCTAACTTGCAGAACATTTCAGAGAACATCTCCGACAACCCCACTGCCCCATGGGCCTCCTCTACTGCCAAATCCTAGGCACCCAATGACTGGAGGAAGAGCACCTCATCTCCGCCTTGGTACCCTCCAACCACACGGAATCAATGTTGATTTCACCAGTTTGCTCATCTCCCCTTCCCCCCACATTATCCCACATGCAATTTTCCAACTCAGCACTGCCCTCTTGAACTGTCCTACCTGTCCTTCTTCTTTCTGACCTATCACCACCACCCCCACACCTTCATCTACCTATCGCATTCCTAGCTATCTCCCCACCAGCCCCACCCCTTCCCATTTATCTCTCAGCCCCCTTGGGCCCACCGCACATTCCTGATGAAGAGCTTCTGCTCGAAACATTACCTCTCCTCCTCCTCGGATCCTGCCTGACCAGCTGTGCTTTTCCAGAGCCACACTTTTTGACTCTGATCTTCAGCATCTGCAATGTTCACTTTCTCCCCTCTTAAAAATTCATGACATGCTTTTTGGGAGACTAAGGTTTTATGTGCCTCCTCCTTCAGCAAGTCAAATGTTAATTTTTCATCCTGAAGGACACTATCAAATCTACTATAGTTCAGACTGCTTGACTGAAATATGAGAAAATAATAATGCAGCTGGTCTTTTAAAGCGCTTCTGTTTATGTGTATGGATGCATCTGAGTCACAAATTATAATTGGTTCGTGTTTCAGGAACACCTGCTTTTTTTTAAAGAGGCTTTTACTTATTAGGTTCCAGTATTTTTGATGAAACTACAATGAAAATGCAATTGTTACATTTGTAACTCTAGAGATATTATTTTCAAACCTTAACTGATTCCAAAACCAAATCTTAAAACATACTTTAGTTTCTAAAAGGAACCACAAATTCATCCATCTAAACAACAGTCAGCAAATTATAGTTTCCTCAGATAAAATCCTGATTTCAGACATGATATAATGGTGAACTGTGAACTTTGTCGCAATAAGTGTCAAGGAACTCCTCAATCAAACAAGTCAAACCTGCTCATTGATCTTCAATGACACACATCAAGACTTGAGGGTCAGCTTTGACCAGAAACCTTGAGCCATATCAACAATATAGCTAAATTATATGGCTGGCTGGGTTCCTTTATCTGGAATCATAGACGGCCCCTCATTAAGCTGAAGAAGCTACAGCTTCCACAGGCAAGGGGAGGACTGGATTTCCCAGATTTTAGGAAATATCAGTTAAGTTCCCTATTAAGCTACATAGCCGATTGGGTCATCTGACCCGCAATCAATCTGGCTGGACATCGAGGCTTCTCAAGTAAAATGCCCACTTATTAACCTCTGGTTTTCAGACAAGAGGAAAATCATCACTGATCAATGTAAAAACCCTATAATACTAAATACAATTAAAGCTTGGAATATAATGCAGCAAAATGAGGACAACTCACATAAAACATCCCCCTATGCTCTGATAGTGGGAGCATGGGGGTTTCAAACGGGCTTACAGATGCCACTTTCAAACTCTGGAGATCCAGGGGTTTCTCACGTTTAGGGGATCTGTTTAAAGAAGGGTCATGATGTCTTTTGAACAGCTGCGTCAGAAATTTGGATTACCTAATGGTGATCTCTTTCGATACTTCCAAATTCGAGGTTACATACAGAAGGCGACTATGCTATTAGACAGTCTTTATAAATCAGATAGAGAACGTAGAGTGTTATGGCCAATGGGGATATCTTCGGTCAGCACTATTTATCATTTATTACATTATGAAGTATCGAGAGATATGGACAATCTGCTTAAAACATGGGATCAGGATTTGGGACTGGAAATCTCTATAGAAATGTGGAATGATATTTGGGAAAATGCCAGAAAAATCTCCATCTGCAACAGAACTCAGGTCATTCAGTTGAAGATACTTCATAAGGCCCATATAGCACCGGACCAATTGGCAAAATTTAAGGCAGGAGCATGTCCAATGTGTCCCAAATATAAAATAGAGGTGGGCACTCTTGTGCATTGCTTATGGACCAGTTATAAGATCCAAAGATATTGGACTAAAGTAGCAAGTGCTCTGACAGAAATCTTAGGAACGGAAATTAAAGTGGATCCAGTATCTCTCCTTTTGGGCTTTTCAAACTTACCCTCCCTGGATTTGCACGGGAAGAGATTATTTTCTATTCTCTCTTTCTGTGCAAGGAAAAATATTTTGGTAAACTGGGTGGCTGAGGGTCCCCCTGGACTTACGAATTGGCACAGATTAATCATGGAATGTATTCCTCTTGACTTCCTTACAAATATGGTGCACCAAAAGACCGCATTATTCCATAAAATATGGCAGCCCTTCTTGAATTACACAAATATAGATATTTCGGCCATCCTAACAAGGGCTTTTATTTAATTGAGATGGCGAACCTGGCTGGTCCGGGGCCCCTTGGGAGAGGACTCCCGCACGAATACAGGTTTTGTTATGATTTGATGTTAATACATTCCGAGCATGTATCTCATTACTCAATTTCTGTATTATATATCGTTTTTTTTTCCCTGGATAATGTAAAAGATTTAATCATACATTCTGGTTAATTGTAGGTTAGATTAGTAGTTAGTTGAGTTTTGTTTTTTTCTCGGTATCTCTTTTTTCTGTTTGATAGATTTTGGTTATTATTTATTTAAGATTTAATTGTATATCAATGTTTATACTTGGGTTTTTTATTTGTAAACTTGTAAAAATGTTAAATTTTCAATAAAAATATTTATAAAAAATAATATAGCTAAAATATAGGGCAGGAGGTGGATAGTTTCTAAAAATTCTTACCTTGTAACCTCCCTAGCTCTAAACTGTGATACAAACTCAACCTTGATGGGTACATCTATAGCAGCATTTAAGAAGCTCAATATCAACTAAGACAGAGTAGCTTGGATATTAGCATACTTGCTACAGAATCAATGTTCACTCTTGCACAAGGTTTGGACATACTGTAGCAAGTTATCATTAGTTTACAGAACTTTCCTCCATTACAATTGTTAACGCAAAAGAGGTTGTATGAGAGATGACATGATAATTGTTTGTTAGAATCTAGCCAGAATGGCATGAAACTAAATACCATTCCTTCCATATTTACAGGACTGTGAAAATTTCACTGTCACAAGGACTATAGCAGTTCAAGCACAACATCTTCACGAGAAAACTAAGAATGGGTAATAAGGAGTTTTGCCAATGTCACTCACATCCCAAGATCAAATTTTAAAAAGTAAACCACAGAAATCACATTTACAGAAACAAAGGAGCATACAAACCTTTTATGAATTAATTTCGCAGCCCTAATCTCTCCCATTCACCATACACCTCAGTTTACATCACATGCTGATCAACTCAACATTAAAGAATATGATAATGTCGATTTCAAAGCATTTCATTCTTTGAACCAATAATTCATTTTTAACCTCCTTCCTCATTCTTTCAATTACTTCTGGATTAATCATTCAAGTTGTTGGAGAGTCAGTCTTTCCCTGCTCATCAGTAAATCTTTATCTATACATGTATTCATCAGTGAATAAGGTCCATGCAGAGAACAGTAGTAAGAAATGAAAATTAAAAGCTTTTTACTTGAATGCATGAAATGTCCACACAAGATAGATGAACTATCTGTAGAAATAAACTGTTTTGACCCAATCATCAAACTTACTCAAATTCTAGAACTGTTCTGGTAGAGTGGAGAGAGGGAGAGAAAAAACACAGGGAGAAGTTTGCCAGACATCATTTGTTGGCCGGGATGTGGAGGTGTTGGTGTCAGATTGGTCACACAACACCAGGTTACAGTCTAACAGGTTATTTGAAATCACAAGCTCTCACAGCTCTGCCCCTTTGTCAGGTGAAGTGAGAAGAGCATCCAGGCACAGACTTGAAAATCAGACAGTCCTCATGGTAGACTGGTTAGCAAAGTTAGATATGAGGAGAAGTAGCCATTTGGATACAGAACTGGCTCAAAGGTAGAAGACATAGGGTGGTGGAGGAGGGTTGCTTTTCAGACTGGAGGCCATTCACCAGTGGTGTGCCACATGGACCGGTACTCCGTTCACAGCTTTTCATGATTTATATAAATTATCTGGATGTGAACAAAGGAGGTATATTTAGTAAAATTGGAGGTGGAGTACAGTGGGATCTTGATCAGATGGGCCAAGGAGTGGTAGATGGAGTTTAATTTATATAAATGTGTGGTGATGCATGTTGGAAAAGCAAATCAGGGCGGGACTTATACACTTAATGGTAAGGTCCTGGGGAGCGTTGCTGAACAAAGAGACCTTGGAGTGCAGGTTCATAGTCCCTTGAAAGTGAGTCACAGGTAGATGGGATAATGAAGAAGGCATTTGGTATACTTTCCTTTATTGGTCAGAGCATTGAGTATAGGTGTTGGGAGATCATGTTGCAGCTGCACAGGACGGTGGTTAGGACACTTTTGGAAAATGCATGCAATTCTGGTCTCCCTCCTATGTTGTGAAACTTGAAAGGACTCAGAAAAGATTTACAAGGATGTTGCCAGGGTTGGAGGGTTTGAGCTATAGGGAGAGGCTGAATAGGCTGGGGCTGTTTTCCCTGGAGCTTCGGAGGCTGAAGGGGTGACCTTATGGAGATTTATAAGACTATGAGGGCAATGGGTAGGGTAATTAAACAAGGTATTTTCCCTGGGTGGAGCAGTCCA
The DNA here is from genome assembly GCF_047496795.1 of Chiloscyllium punctatum. NCBI lineage: Eukaryota > Metazoa > Chordata > Chondrichthyes > Orectolobiformes > Hemiscylliidae > Chiloscyllium > Chiloscyllium punctatum. The sequence goes on from NC_092760.1 coordinate 51,272,714, forward strand.
CAACTAGAGGGCTTAGATTTAGGGTAAGAGGGGAAAAATTTAAAAGGGGCCTAATGAAGCAACATTTTCGTGCTGAGGGTTGTGCATGTACTGAGCTGCCAGAGGAAATGGAGGAGACTGGTACAATTAAACATTTAAAAGGCATCTGGACAGGTAATTGAATAGGAAAGGTTTAGAATGATATTGGCCAAGTGCTGGCAAATGGGACAAGATTAGTTTAGGATAACTGGTCGGCATGGACGAGCTGGACTGAAGGATCTGTTTCGATGCTGTACACCTCTATGTCTCTCAATCAAAAGACCATTAAAATGGCGTAAGTGGAGTGTTAACAGGCAGAATAATTGGTCTCTGCAGGGTGACCAAGTGTGTCAAGTGTCAACAGCTAAATAGCAAGTGAAGGGATGACCTATAATCCAGCTAATTGCAAAAAACTAAGATATCAATAAGTAAGTTATTTTGGTTAGAGCATTGGCATGCATCTCTTATACCTAGCATGTTAGTCATTTGGTTTGTCTCCAGCACCACCTTATTTTTAATTTTTTTGTAATTATCAATGATAGCCAACAGTGGTACCATTAATGGCCAAGCCCTGAAGGACAAGCCTGGCAGACTAGACCTACAGCTAGTGGTGAGGGAAAAGTCCACTTGATAACTTTCTCGCCAATCTACTACTGTAGATACATTTGTTCAAGACAGCATTGATAGGAATTATCATCACAATCTTTGTGGACATGATGTCTATGTGAGGATATTATCCCCTGTGCTGTGTGGCACTAATACTATATTTAATGGGATCGATCCACAACAGATCTCGTAGGTCAAAACTGGTCACCCATTAGGTGTTGTGAACAATCACCAGCAGCAGAATTGTACTGAATTACCATCAATAGCTTCATGGCCTAGCACATCCCCCACTTTACCAATACCATCAAGTTAGGTTATTAACTCAACTTCGCAGAAAAGCATATCAGGACTATTTCTGGGACTACCTAAAAATGAGAAATTGACTGGTAAAGCGACAACACAGTACCACATCAGCACTAAACAACAGACAATAGACAGAAATAAGTAATCCCATGACCAAGAGGTCACATCAAGGCTTACATTGAGGACAATTAAACAACTGATCAAATCAAGTTCCTATTCCCAACAATATGGGTTCTTGGTACATTGGTACAAAAGACAAATCTGAAGAATTTGCAATAGTTTCAGCCAGAAGTCCCAATTCCATGGTCCATCTCAGCCTCATCTTGAGCTCCCCAGCATCACAAATGCCAAACTTGAACATAAAACTGACTTTCCACGATATCTAATTAGAGCTGTTAGCACAAAATACAACAAATGTTATGGGGCCTGAGAATAAACCAGCAGTGATCCTGCAGATTTGTGCTCCAGAATTGAAAGTTCCCCTAGCCAAGATACTTCAACACAGCTCCAACTCTGCCCAGGTATGTCCTGTCCATAAAACACAGGTTGTTAATTATACCAATTGGATTTGTCCTATCAGTCTACTCTTGATAAACAGTGATGAAATGGAAAAAGTGATGAAAAGTGTCATTGACAATGCTACCAAGTGAAATTTACACTTCAATAACCTGCTCATTGATGGTCAAGGTCCTGAGCTCCAGAAGTGAGGTGAGACTGACTGACATAAAAATTGAGGCAACATTTGACTAAATGTAACATCAAAACATTTTAGCAAAACTGGAGTCAATGGGAATCAGGATGGAAACTGGCTGGAACCATATCTACCAAGAAAGAAGCTGGCTGTGGCTCGGGGGGGTGGGGGGTCAAATGTCTCAGGTCGAGAACAGCACTGCAGAAGAACACAAGGAACACACAAGTTTAAATTCTTCAAAATATTGTCCTAGCTCCAACCTTCAGTTTCAACTTCAGTTGTTTCATCAATGACCTCCTATACATTATAAAGTCCAAAGTGAGGATGTTTGCTGAAGACATCATAGCCCATAGCAAGAACTGAATAACACTCAGGTCTGGGCAGATAAGTGACAGGTGTTAGACTTCATCTTGTGGAGATATCTGTGTTGTCACATTGTACTATTTGTAAGCTTAGAATTGGAATGTCTTAGTGTGTACATCTTTCTAAGTGTCAGATACTGGAATGCAGCTTTATAAAAACAACCCTGAAGTATTGGTTGGGAGGGGACCAAGGGCTCCTATTTAGGTACAAGTTATGGTTAGCAGTAAGAATGGTGGCCAAGTTGACTCAAAGCAAGGTGGTCAGAGCACACAGAAGCGAAGAATATTTTTCCCATTGGTCAAGAATTGGAAATAATTGTGGGTTTTGTTGACACTTGTACATAAATTTAGGTTAAAATATTACAAAATTATTTTCAACAAAAAGGTATAAAATAGAATGCATTGCTAAGATTTTTGCATTTGCTGAGTGATAGAAGATACTTATATTTGTTAGAAAATACTTATATGGGGGAACTTTGAAATTAGGAGTAAAGCACATGATTAGGAGTTTGCATTTGCTGGAGTAATTATCTCAGATTTTAGATTGCCGTAAAAATCTAGAAGTTGGGATCAGTAAAGTACATATTAATCATTTTGGGAATACTCATCTTGGTTAACTCTTATTCTGTCTCTACAGATGATACCAGACCTGTTGAGTTTCTCCAGCACGCTGTTTTTATTTCTGATTTCCAGCATCCCCAGGATTTTGTTTTTATTTATTTGGAAGCTGTGTGTAGCTCCAGCAATTAAGGTGGATTAGAAGCTTTAGCAATTAAGGACCACGAAACTAAAGATGAAGTCTTAAAGCTGCAAAGTGATTTGTAGATGTATTAAAGTTGGCTAAGTTAAAATATTAAAGGATATTGTGATTGAAGAAACCAGGGTTCCGGAGGAAGGATAGGCTGACCATATTGTACTTGTGAATTATGCTGTCCCTCCACTAGTAGAATGCTAAGTATTAAGAAATGTCAAATAAACATTGATAGTTTACCTTTCAAATTAATTATTTTCCTTCTTGTCAGCTATTGCCAAATAAGAATTTGGGGTTTAGTATAAAATGCCAATCGCACAAGTAAAACTAATGCCATGCAAGTGCTATGCAAAGATCACCTCCAATATTTAGCAACATTACCACTGCTGAACCCCCACTACAAGCTTTTTTTTGGAGGAATGGGCGGGGGGGGGTGAGTTGTTACCATTGAAACTGAATTGGACCAACAACATAAATACTGTGATTACAGGTAAGAGACTAGGAGTCAGATTCTGGTACACAAAAGCCTCTCTATCATCAAGGCACAAGTCAAAGGCGTGATGGAATATTCTACACTTGACTGGATGAGTTGAGCACCAACAACACTCAATAAACTTGATAATATTCAGGACTGGGCAACCCACTGGACTGGAACCCCATCTACCACCTGAAATATTAACTCTATTCACCAACTGTATAATGGCAACAATGTAAACCATCTGCAAGATGCACTGCAGCAACTCACCAACCTTCTTTCAACAGACCTTCCAAATCTTCAACCCTAACCAGAGATTGTCAAGGGCAACAGATGCACTGGAATATCATCATAGAATCATGGAACTCCTACAGTGCAGAGAGACCATTTGGCGTATCAAGTCTGCACAGACCCTCCAAAGAGCAACCCACCCTATCCCCATAACCTCATATTTACAATGGCTAATTCACCTAACCTACACATTCCTGGATACCATAGGGCAATTTAGCATGGCCAACTGATGAAGTCTTCAAATCTCTGGACCAAAGGAGGAAACTGGAGCAGCCAGCAGAAACCTATGCAGACGTGGGGAGAACATACAAACTCCACACAGTCACCCAAGACTAGAATTGAATCAGAGTCTCTGTGCAGTGGTGCTAATTTCTAGCTTAGAACTACATCACCATTCTTTCACTGAATAGTCGTTGCCGGTATACCTGCACCTGATGAACTGCAGTGGTTCAAGGCAACGGCTCACCACTATCTTGTTAAGGGCAAATAAAAATAAACAATTACTGGCCTTGCTAGAACACCTTCACCCCATGAGAGACTAAAAACTCCCATGGCTGGTTATCAAAATACGTATATATACTGGCCACATCCTATGAACGATATCACCAAAAAGTTGGATTAGAAGAAAAAGACAAGGGGTCAAGAATGGATTCTTAAGTACTCCAAAGGGCATGATCATCACTGCTTGTTACTCCAAACCTTTTCATATGAAGATTATTTAATCTGACGACATCGATTTTGAGTAAGTCTCACTGAGCTAAAAGGAATGCGAGAAAAACAGCTATCATAATGTAAACATTCCTCCAGAGTATTAGGAAGGATGAGTGAAACCAAGCAAAGACAGTCTTCTAGAAGACAGATAATATATATTAAGTGTATATACTCCATGTGAATCGCCTCTGATCCTATATTTTCTAACCCTGTCCAAATATTCTTTTCTTCTTTCTCCCTCACATGTAACTAGCTTCACTTTTAGTGTATTTATGCTTTTCATCTTCACAAATCCTTTTGGGAGCACATCTCACATTGCGAGTGTAAAGAAACTTCTCTTAAATTTCCTATCGGATTTATCTGAGCCCAACTATATTATTCAGCTTTTCCTCATAAGTATATCCACTCAGTTCTTGTAGAATCCTTCTGGATCTTTTTGAACCTTCCCCAATTCCCCTATATATTTTCCAATTATGGAGATAAAGCTGTGCACAGTACTCCAAGTTAAGAAATAAAAGACTGATTCAAATGTAACATAACTTCACTGCTTTATAATTCCATCATTGCAGAAAAAGCCTCAATGTTTAGTTTGATTCAATTATGACCTTATCAAAGGCTTTTTGAAAGTCCAGATATCATGCATTTTTTGCATTGCTTTTATCTAACATTCCTTTGGTTGTTAACTTGATAAGATTGTTCAAGTATGATTTTCCCATTTGAAATCCATGCTATTCTTTATATTTTTGGCTTCTGTATGTTTTTCTGTAGTATCTTTATAAATAAATGTTCCACATATTACTGACTATACTAGTAACAGCTTGAAGCTTTTGTCTCCTTGTAAGTGGAAACATCTTTGTATTTATTCCTTTATAATCTTTAGACATTTAGGTAAATTAGATGGTAGATTTTAACTGCAGACCTATTTCCAAAGCAAGTTCATCAAGGTTGATCAAATTTATTTTGCACAATTCCATTAATGTCAGCAGCAGCATGGTGGCTCAGTGGTTAGCACTGCTACCTCTCAGCACCAGGGTCCCAGGTTCAATTCCAGTCTTGGGCAACTGTCTGTGTGGAGTTTGCACATTCTCTCCGTGTCTGCATGGGTTTCCTCCAGGTGCTCCGGTTTCCTCCCACAGTCCAAAAATGTGCAGGTCAGGTGAACTGGTCATGCTAAATTGCTCCTAGTGTTAGGTGCATTAGTCAGAGGGAAGTGGGTCTGGTTGGGTTACTCTTCAGAGGGTCGGTGTGGACTGGTTGGGCCGAAGGGCCTGTTGCCACACTGTACGGAATCTAGTCTAAAACCTACCAATTAAATTTACACTCTGTGATAGAGGGGTTTGGTGACAGCCTAAACAAATGGACTAGGCAATCCAACCTATTAGGTGTATTTTCAGACAGAAAGAAAATACACATGTAAGTATCAAAATATTAGACGGTACATAAATACATTTAGTACTTTTTTGATTCCAATGACTTTTCAAAACTAATTTCCTACATTTTGGAATATCTCTCTCTGTTCTCTATATTAGATTTTGTGATGGCTTGGGTCAGAGAAGGGGTTGATTTCCAGCACATTCATCCAGTGAGTTGCAATAGTACCAAGAGAAAGATTTTTAAATTACAAATACTCAATTTGGCATCTCTTATTAAAGTTAGTTTGTAACACAGAGGCGCTGGTTGACTTTGTTTTTTTTTTCCTTATGGTGAGTGTTTAATAGAACATAGAAAAATACAGCGCAGTACAGGCCCTTTGGCCCTCGATGTTGCACCGATCCAAGCCCACCTAACTTACACTAGCCCACTATCCTCCATATGCCTATCCAATGCCCATAAAGAGGGAGAGTCCACCACTGCTACTGGCAGGGCATTCCATGAACTCACAACTCGCTGAGTAAAGAATCTACCCCTAACATCTGTCCTATACCTACCACCCCTTAATTTAAAGCTATGCCCCCTCGTAATAGCTGACTCCATACGTGGAAAAAGGTTCTCGTGGTCAACCCTATCTAAACCCCTAATCATCCTGTACACCTCTAACCCTTTGACTTATGCTTATTAGTAAGTTTTTATTTACTTGTGGGATGTGGCCATTACTGGCTGGCCAGCATCTTTATTGCCCCCGCCTAGTTGCCCTTGAAAAAGGTGATGTTGAGCTGCTTTCTTGAACCACTGTAGTCCTCATGTGTAAACTGCAACAGACACCCTACTCAAGAAAAAGATGGAAACAGTTCTTTGCTATGACATAGTGATCTCAAAAGCCATTTAGTCATGCATAGAAATTGTTTACTGATTAACTGACCTATAAAACTATAGCTTCAGATGAAAATTAAACAAAAAATCAGTTATCAAGATATATGCAATTTACTGAAAGTAACATCGATATGTGGCCAATCGTGGTAAAGAACAATTGTAAAAGCTTTTAATACATTCTTGTGCAAAGTTAGGATTTAATGCTCAACACCCATTTTAATAAGCGTTTCAGTCACTTCCAACTGTTGTCATTATAAACGAAAAAGGGAGTTTACTTTGAACAATGTAGATCTTGAAACTGCATGTACGAAAGAACGAAAGCTGAAACTAATGGCAATCCAGATCAATATCTGGAACAAAAAGGGCTACTCTTTCGGCTTCAGAACCCTTCACCCAAACAATTCTTTTCTGGTGTCGATAGAAAGTGTACATTAACCAACACCTCTTGCATGTATTTCTCTTCAACATCATTCGCAGCTCTCTCAAGAGAGAGAGAGCCCGGCCAACTCATATGGGCACAATAGGTAACAACCCAAAACAATGTGTCACGGTTAAACTGTTTTTCACTGTCAACTTGATAAAAGGTCCCGTTAGAAAAGCCAGCCAGTCCTTGTGGTGAGGAAAACGTGGGGGAAAAAAATGTGCAATAAATAAAAAGGGTCAGTGACGGTTCACAGCAACATCCGCTCAGTTCCTGCGGTTGGTAGTTAGGAGCGATAAATTTGAAAATGTACCGAGCACCAAACAACAAGGAGAGGGAGGGGGGCGGGTGGGAAGAGAGAGAGAGAGAGAGGGAAGCGACTGTTAATTATCTATCAGAAGAAACTAACTTCCAAACAGTAACCGAACTACCCTCGAGTCCATGTTTTGCCTGACCGACACTTTTCCCCTCCACCCCACACAACTAAAACCTTGGCTGATCTGGGTAAAAGAAATAGGGCATACTGGGTAAAAAAAAATTACTAACCTCTTTTTTTCCAACAATTCCTCCCTTCGCCCACCATGCACTAGGAACGGAAACAGAGAGACACAGATCAGGCGGGGAGGCGGAGGCTGGGAGGGAGTGCAGCGGCCCCTCACTCTGAATCCCCGCAGCACGCCGCCCCTCATTGGTCAGCACCTTCTGATTGACAGCTCCCGTTTCCACCCACCCCGCATACCTATTGGACAAAGGCCAACGGCCCACCCGCCCGCTCCCGCTTGTCATTGCTCAGCTGCCACGTCAATCACAAGAGCGTCACTGGGATCTTCCGTTACCCGGGCCCTGCTGGAAACGCAGGGTTGACGATGGAGATGGTATTCATGTTCCCGGGTACCTGCCGACGCCATTTTCCTCTGTGTTGCATGACTAGTAGTGACTGAATTGAGTTCGTTTTTAAAACCGCAAGGAACTTTTTTTAAAATGGAGAATTTAATTGGAAGAAAGAGCAGTACGCCACAAGTCAGGGGCCACTGGCCTAATACCGCCTGTTTGTAACCGTCGTTGCTTGTTTGAGCGCGTGGGGATGGCGCCTCCTAGTGACTGCTGAGCCACTGCACCAGCTCTCAGTTGACTCTGTTCACAGACAGCTTGAAGAAACATGTCATAGAATAAAATCAATTTCACCTCTTTCTCTCCACCAGGAGTGGCTGCTCGTCGGCACACTAAATTTCCCCGAAGAAAGGATACTTCGACGGATATTCATTTTAAAACAAAATATTGAGCTCCTGCTGTTTGAACAATAATTTAAGGATTCTCGTATTATTTTCATCCCCCCCAAAAAATCAACGATTTTATTTAAAATGAAAAGCTGAAATAAAGTCAGGTCGAAATTGCACCATAGTGGACCCTCGGGGTGAAAACAGCAGGAAATACTCAACAGGTCAGTCAGCATCTATGGAGACGTAGAGCAGACCTAAAAATGCAGAACCTCTGAATCAGAGGCAATTCACTGAGCCGTGACTGACAAGGCAATAATCTACAGAGTTGTTGATGAATGCAAAAAAGATTAAACTAAAAGCAGACACTTGTATATTGTACTTGCTGCTCACGATGCAGCTTCATCTTGGTTGGGGACATCAAATTCCGATTAGCGATTGCTTACCAGACCATTTACGTTCAGTTCTACAGTCTTCCAGTTTGTTTAGGTCCTTTGCTTAAAGTCACCTTTGGCCAACTTTCTATCAGACGGGTCACTATCATCAGTCTCGTACAGTGTTTCGATGGAATTGAACATTTTTTTTGTAATGAGTGGCTTTTGCTTTCAGTGGTACATCTGTCATTGTAATGTAACATTTTTTCCAAAGGATAATAACACAGTATTTGTAAATACATAATCTATGGAGCGGTTGAGTAGGTCAGGCCTGTCTGTACTCGTTTAATTTAGATAAATGACGCACAACCTTATTGAAACATAAAATTCTTATGGGACTTTACAGGGTTGATGCAGAAAGATTGCTTCCCTTTGTGGCGGATGAAAGGGGTCACATATTTAAGAAATGAGGAATTTCTCCTGTCAGAGGGTAGTGAATCTGTAGTACTCTACCACAGAGTGCTGCTGTGTCTGGATCATTAAGGATATGGAAGGTTGAGATAGACAGATTTTAAAATCAGTAAGGGAATCAAGATTTATCTGAAAAAGGAGGGAAAGTGGAGTTGAGGATTATCTGATCTGTGATCTCATTGAATGACAGAGTTGACTCAATGGGCTGAATGGACGAAAGTGAGGACTGCAGCTGCTGAAGATTAGAGTCGAGAGTGTGATGCTGGAAAAGCACCACCAGTCAGGCAGCATCCAAGGAGGAGGAGAATTGACATTTCGGGCAAAACCCTTCATTTTCAAGCACCACACTCTCGACTCAATGGGCTGAATGGCCTACTTCTGCACTTACATAGAGTCATCGTCATGAAGATGTACAGCACGGAAACAGACTCCTCAGTCCAAGGGAATCAAGGGTTATGGAAATAAGGCAGGAACAGGATACTGATTGAGGATGATCAGCCATGATCATAATGAATGGTGGTGCAGGCTCGAAGGGCAGAATGGCCTACTCCTGCACCTATTGTCTATCTATTAACTCGTCCATGCTGACCAGATATCCCAACCTAATCTAGTCCCATTTGCCAGCACTTGGCACATATCCCTGTAAACACTTCATATTCATATACCTATCCAAAAGCCTTTTCAATGTCATAATTGTACCAGTCTCCACCACTTCCTCTGGCATCTCATTGCATACACGCACTACCCTTTGTGTGAAAAAGTTGCCCCTTGGGTCCCTTTTAAAATTTTCACCTCTCACCCTAAACCTTTGCCCTCTATGTCTGGACTCCCCCACCCCAGCACAGTCAACATGTCTTCATAAAGGGTAAATCAAGCCTAACAAATTTATTAGAATTATTTGAGGAGGTAACAAGCAGCATAAATAAATGCATGCCAGTAGATGTATTTGAATATCCACATAAGTTGCAGTTTTGGTCAGAAGGATGTCGTGAACCTTGAAAAGGTTCAGAAAAGATTTAAAAGGATATTGCCAGGGTTGAAGGATTTGGGCTATAAGGAGAGGCTAAATAGGCTGGGGCTGTTTACCCTGGAGCATCAGAGGCTGAGGAGTGACCTTATAGAGGTTTATAAAATCATGAGGGCCATGGATAGGTATATAGACAAAATCTTTTCCCTGGGGTGGGGGAAGCCCAGAACCAGAGAGGGGAAAGAAATAAAAAGGTTCTAAGGGGCAACCTTTTCATACATAGGGTGGTACGTGTATGGAATGAGCTGCCAGAGGTGGAGGCTGGTACAATTACAACATTTAAGAGGCATCTGGATGGGTATATGAATGTACAAAAGTATCTTGACATGAGTTCCAGATAGAGAGAAGACTCGTAGCTGACCACTGTGCTGTTGGTGTCCTTCTCTCCCCGGAGCTCCGGTATTTAAATGTACAATAAACTGTCGTTGAAACCCGACTATGACTCCGAGGCTGGTGATTTTTCCCACAACAATTGGCTCTGCAAGCAGGGTTCTTATTACTGGTCCACTGGTCGAAGGCCACAATCAGGGAGCCGGGTAAGAACCAATATGTACCCGCAAACGGGAAGAGTCAGACCGGGCCAAAGACTCAGTTTAAAGGGTATACCAATTGTAATGTCTAACTTGCTACAGTACTGAGTTTAAAAAAATTAAGTGCATGTCTATGGAGAATAAGGGTTTAACTGTATTAACTGTTGTAAGGACCTGCTGCTTGTGCTGAATCAGCCAGAGAACAAGGTACTGCCTGTCTCAAAACCCCTGCCTTAAACCTGTTGTTAAGAGGGCTAGCCCGCCCAACGCAAAGCTTAGGATTTGAAGTGGGAATTGAAGCCCAAGTGACAATGTCAGGTAACATTGGACTCTGTAGGGGCGAACAACAGAGTCCAGTTAGCGTTTAAGTTAAAATTTGGGTGCTTTTAAGAGCCATACCTCAGTGGAGCGCACATTAGCAAGGTGGGGAGATGGACACTGTGAGTACCGTGATACCCTGTTAGTCCTTAGTAGAACGACAGAGCTTGAATAATGGTGCTGGCCGGGAGAGTAGAGAGTCCCACTGGTAGAGAGCACTCTGGGCTAGAGGTAGGTGTCTGGGCCTATTGGGACGTGTTGGAACAGTAGAGGTGGCCAGGAGGGTAGAGGAGTCCCGGTAGAGAGCACACCCTCTTGAGCCAGCATTCCCAACCAACTGGTAGGTACCGACTAGTCGTGGTGGCTGGGAGGGTAGAGGGGTCCCACGAGTAGAGAGCACACCTTGCTTGGAGGCTGCTACGGCCTTATGGACGGTGCTGGGACAGTATTATTTGTCAGGGGTAGAGAAGTCGCCACTGGTTAGAAACACTTTACTGGTCGTATCCAGGGGTACAATCTAATAAATGGCAGATCATAGTTTTAAGGGGGTATACTGCAGGTTCCCTTGTTGAGAAATACAAGGCAGACAGACAAGGGTTCACAGCGCAAATGAAGAAGAGGGGTTGGGATCCATCCCAGATATTAGCACAACAGAGAGAGTGGATAGATAAACAGAAACGGAATAAAACTAAAAAGATTGGGGTAATGTTAGTGGACCAATTAGCAGGTCTAATTGAACAAGTGTGTACATCCACGAGTAGTTGGAGAAAGGACCAGGAACAAGTTAAAGAGCTGGAGGACAGAATACAAGATTTAGAGCAGGGAACAATGTAAAATATTGCAGTTAGCGCAACAGAATAGGACACATAGAAGCAGTGTGATGGAAAAAGTATGGGGCACCCCCAACACCATACGGAACACTGCGGAATCGCGGAAGTCCCAAGGTCAGCAGAGCAGACAACCAGCTATCCCCATTCTTGACGATAAGCGAGAAGGGAGAATTTACGTGCCTGCAGAAATAGGAGGGAGGAAATGTGAAATGATCGTAGACACAAGATCGCCATATCTATCACAAACTTACCCTTACCCCACACAAATAAAATAATTTACTTAACTGGGGTAAGAGGGGATAAAACACCAGCTTACCAAAGCAAAACTACCCTCTTATCCCCCTGAAATTCTACGTATGCCAAAATACTGAGGGCACCATAACGGGCAATGATCTCATGAGAGAATATAATATTCTAATTGATTATGCAAAAGGGAAATTGATTTGGCCCAGAGAAGATTGTCAAAAGACTGAGATTGGGAAATTTATAAGTCACCTTGAAACTATTAGTGGCTACAGTCACCAGTAGGGACGAGAATCTTGAAAAAGGGGGACGAGGAGCCATCTGCGCCTCCGTCCCCGGAGCCTAGGCAAAAACAAAGTTAGATACAGGTTTAGTTAACATATACCCGGTAAGGGTTCCCGGACCAGAGCATAAGCCCCACCAGCAAAAGCCAATAAAACTCGAAGTAGAAAAAGCAGTTGTGGAGATAGCGAAAGGACTAGTGACACAGGGAAACCTGAAAGCAAACACAAGTACAACTAATCCCCCAACATGGCCAGTAATAAAGCCCATCAAAAGCCAGCAAGAAGGAGTTCAAGTTGGCTAAAACTCAAAGGAAACCAGGCAAGCTGCTCAGAAAGCCCGAGAACAAGAAGCCATTGATTAGGCTGCAATAGCCTCCACCACCACCCTCTGTCTTCCACATTTGAGCCAGTTCTGTATCGAAATGGCTAGTTCTCCCTGTATTCCGTGAGATCTAACCTTGCTAACCAGTCTCCCATGGGGAATCATGTCGAACGCCTTACTGAAGACCAAAAAGATCACGTCCACTGCTCTGCCCTCCTCAATCCTCTTTGTTACTACTTCAAAAGACTCAATCAAGTTTGTGAGCCATGATTTCTCACGCACAAAACCATGTTAACTATCCATAATCAGTCCTTGCCTTTCCAAATACATGTACATCCTGTCCCTCAGGATTCCTTACTACAACTTGCCCACCACCGACATCAGGCTCACTGATCTATAGTTCCCTGGCTTGGCCTTACCACCCTTCTTAAATAGTAGCACCACATTAGCCAACCTCCAGTCTTCTGGCACCTTATCTGTGACTATCGATGATACAAGTATCTCAGCAAGGGGACCAGCAATCTCTTCCCTAGCTTCCCTCAGAATTCTAGGGTATACCTGATCAGGCCCTGGGGATTTATCCACCTTTGTGTTTCAAGACATTCAGCACTTCCTTCTCTGTACTGTGGACATTTTTCAAGATGTCACCATCTATTTCCCTACATTCTATATCTTCCATGTCTTTCTCCACAGTAAACACTGATGCAAAATATTCGTTTAGTATCTCCCCCATCTCCTGTGGCTCCACATAAAGGCCGCCTTGCTGATCTTTGAGGGGCCCTATTATCTCCCTGGTTACCCTTTTTTTCTTAATGTATTGGTAAAAACCCTTTGGATTCTCCTTAATTCTATTTGCCAAAGCTATCTCATGTCCCCTTTTTGCCCTCCTAATTTCACCCTTAAGTATATTCATACTGCCTTGATACTCTTCTGAGGAGTCACTTGATCTATCTTGTTGTACCTGACATATGCTTCCTTTTCTTCCTTAAGCAAACCCTCAATTTCTTTAGTCATCCCATATTTCCTAAACCTACCAGCCTTTCCTTTCACTTTAACAGGAATATACTTTCTCTGGACTCTCGTTATCTCATTTCTGAAGGCTTCCCATTTTCCAGCCATTCCTTTACCTGTGAGCATCTATCCCCAATCAGCTTTTGAAAGTTCTTGCCTGATACAGTCAAAAGTACTCTTCCTCCAATTTAGAACTTCAACTTTTAGATCTGGTCTATCCTTTTCCATCACTATTTTAACCCTGATAGAATTATGGTCACTGGCCCAAAGTGCTCCCCCACTGACATCTCAGTCATCTGCCCTGCCTTATTTCCCAAAAGTAGGTCAGGTTTTGCACCTTCTCTAAAAGGTACATCCACATATTGAATCAGAAAATTCTCTTGTGCACACTTGACAGATTTCTCTCCATCTAAACCCTTGACACTATGGCAGTCCCAGTCTACGTTTGGAAAGTTAAAATCCCCTGCCATAACCACCCTATTATTCTTACAGATAACTGAGATCTCCTTACAAATCTGTTTCTCAATTCCCCACTGACTATTAGGGGGTCTATAATACAATCCCAATAAGATTATCATCCCTTTCTTATTTCTCAGTTCCGCCCTTGATGTATTTCCAGGAATATCCTCCCTCGTTACTGCTGTAATGCTATCCCTCATCAAAAACACCACTCCCGCTTCTCTCTTGCCTCCCTTTCTATCCTTCCTGTAGCATTTGTATCCTGGAACATTAAGCTGCCAGTTCTGTTCAACCCTGAGCCACGTTTCTGTAATTGCTATGATATCCCAGTCTCATATTCCTAACCATGCCTTGAGTTCATCTGCCTTCCTTGTTAGGCCTCTTGCATTGAAATAAATGCAGTTTAATTTATCAGTCCTACTTTCTTCTCTGCTTTGTCCCTGACTGTTTGACTCGCTTTTCTCAGATTGATATCTTTCCTCATTATCTCCCTGGGTCTCACCCCCCGCACCCCCCAAGTTTAAATCCTCCAGAGCAGCTGTAGCAAATCTCCCTGTCAGTAAATTAGTCCCCTTCCAATTCAGGTCCAATCAGTCTTTCTTGGACAGGTCTCTTCTACCCCAGAAGAAATTCCAATGATCCAAAAACATGAATCCTTCTCCCAGACACCAGATCCTCAACCATGCATTCAACTGCTCTATCCTCCTATTCCTACCCTCATTAGCTCGTAGCACCAGGAGTAATCCAGATATTACTACTGTTGAGGAACTCCTTTTTAAATTCCTGCCTAACTGTGTATATTCTCCCTTCAGAATCTCATCCTTTTCCCTTCCTATGTCCTTGGTTCGAATGTGCACAATGACCTCCTGCTGGTCCCTCTCCCCCTTGAGAACATTCTGCACCCTCTCTGAGATATCCTTGATCCTGGCACCAGGGAGGCAACACACCATTCTGATTTTTTGCTGCTGGCCACAGAAACGTTTGTCTGTGCCTTGGACTGGAGAGTCCTTTAACACAATTGATCTCTGGAAACCCGACGTACCCCTCATTGCATTAGAGCCAATCTAGATACCAGAAACTTGGCCTTTTTGTGCTACATTCCCCTGAGAATCCTTCATTCCCTACATTTTCCAAAATGGCATACTTGTTTGAAATGGGGATAGCCACATGACTTTGCACTACCAGGCTACCTCTTTTACCCTTTCCTGGAGTTAACCCATCGATGTGATTGTATCTACAACTTTTCCCCCTTCCTATAACTGCCATACATCACACCCCCTTGCTATTGTAAATACCTCATTGCCTCTATCTCTCCAACTGAGCCATTTGATCTGATAGGCATTTATCGCAGATATAATCCTCAGTAACACATAAACTCTCCCTGAACTCCCACATCCAACAAGAGGAGCATATCACTCGACTGAAGGCCAGTTTTGCTTCTTTCCACTATAGACCCAGAAAATAGCACTTTCCTATTCCTCTACAAAACACTGCTCCAGGCTAACTTAATATGGCTTATATTTTTAAGTTTAATCAAGAGACATATCTCAATGAAACATATAACCGAGGAAGAACCCACTCTGATCACTACTGCAGACTTACAACAAGGCCACACTTAAAACTATTTACTTATCTGTCTCTGTGCTGTGACCTCTCCCAAACCGGTTCCTCCAAAATCAGTTGTGAATTTCACTGTTAATTTTCCCAGACGTACTACGATGTCCAGCGATATATGACTTCAAACAGCAAAGGCAGTAACTGCGCAGGTTCACTGCTGTGTCAGGGAATAGTGTAAGTTTCTTTCTCTCTCTCTCTCCCTCCCTCCTGCACTGCGTCACCATGTGCTGCCTTTGTATGGTCCTCTCCCTTTTAAAAGTGCTGTTGTTTTGACTTTTTATCTCCAAAGTTTCAAAACAATGCAACGGCGTATAAGACAGTGATTGCTGCTCCTGGAATTCGAGGAAATCACCTCCAACACCTAAAATACAGCCAGAAAGTTTTCCCTCCTCCATCTTTGATTACCCAGAATTCATGGAAAAGTTGGACCAAAATGTCTGTTTCCATGCTGTACATTTCTATGACATAAAGCTACTTAATAAAAGAACCTTTTTCAGAACTGATTATGTCAGAATACTACAGCAGATGCTTTATCAAAAGCAAAAATGGAGCAACATGAATGCTGTGATCAATATCAATTTGTGTAGAATATGATTTTTGTTGAGTGTTCTTTGATATAAATACATTATTATTACTGGAGTAAAACATGTACAAATTGAATAATAATAAATGGGACTTCTAATAGGAAATGTGGGGGAGCACTTTGGGGCCAGTGACCATAATTCTACCAGTTTAAAATAGTGGTGGAAAAGGATAGACCAGATTTAAAAGTTGAAGTTCTAAATTGGAGGAAGAGTAACTTTGACAGTATTACGCAAGAACTTTCAAAAGATGATTGGGCACGGATTTCACAGGTAAAGGGACGGCTGGAAAATGGGAAGCCTTCAGAAATGAGCTAACAAGAGTCCAGAGACAGTATATTCCTGTTAAAGTGAAAGGAAAGGCTGGTAGGTATAGGGAATGCTGGATGATTAAAGGAATTGAGGGTTTGGTTAAGAAAAAGGAGAAAGCATATGTTGGTTTAATTTGGAGACACTGGTGTTGGACTGGGGTGTACAAAGTTAAAAATCACAACAGCAGGTTATAGTCCAACATGTTTAATTGGAAGCACACTAGCTTTCGGAGCGTCGCTCCTTCATCAGGTGATAGTGGAGACAACCACCTGATGAAGGAGCGACGCTCCGAAAGCTAGTGTGCTTCCAATTAAACCTAGGTAAAGAAGGTATAGACAGGATAGATCGAGTGAATCATTAGAAGAGTATAAAGGCAGTAGGAATATACTTGAGAGAAATCAGGAGGGCAAAAGGGGGTCATGAGATCGTTTTGGCAAATAGAATTAAGGAGAATCCAAAGGGTTTTTACAAATACATTAAGGATAAAAGGGTAACTAGGGAGAGAATAGGGCCCCTCAAAAATCACCAAGGTGACCTTTGTGTGGAGCCACAGGAGATGGGGCAGTTACCAAACAAGTATTTTGCATCAGTATTTACAGGGGAAAAGCACATGGAAGATATAGAATGTAGGGAAATAAATGGTGACATCTTGAAAAATGTCCATATTACAGAGGAGGAATTGCTGGACATCTTGAAATGCATAAAGTGGATAAATCCCCAGGACCTGATCAGGTGTACCCTAAAACTCTGTGGGAACCTAGGGAAGTGATTGCTAGGCCTTGTACTGAGATATTTATATCATCGATAGTCACAGGTGAGGTGCCAGAAGACTGGAAGTTGGCTAATGTGGTGCCACTGTTTAAGAAGGGTGGTAAGGACGAGCCAGGGAATTATAGACCAGTGAGCCTGATGTCAGTCATGGGCAAGGTGTTGGAGAGAATCCTGAGTGATAGGATGTACATGTATTTGGAAAGGTGAGGATTGATTAGGGATAGTCAGCATGGCTTTATGCGTGGGAAATCATGTCTCACAAACTTGGTTGAGTTTTTTGAAGAAGTAACAAAAAGGATTGCTGAGGGCAGAGCAATAGATATGATCTATATGGACTTCAGTAAGGCGTTCGACAAAGTCCCCTATGGGAGACTGGTTAGCAAGGTTGGATCTCATGGAATACAGGGAGAACTCGCCATTTGGATACAGAACTGGCTCAAAGGTAGAACACATAGGGTGGTGGTAGAGAGTTGTTTTTTAGACTGGAGGCCTGTGACCAGTGGAGTGCCACAAGGATCAGTGCTACGTCCACTCTTTTTCATCAATTATATAAATGATTTGGATGTGAGCAGAAGAGGTACAGTTAGTAAGTTTGCAGATGACACCAAAATTGGAGGTGTAGTGGACAGCAAAAAAGGTTACCTCAGATTACAACAGGATCTTGATCAGATGGGCCAATGGGCTGAGAAGTGGCAGATGGAGTTTAATTTAGATAAATGTGAGGTGCTGCAATTTTGGGAAAGCAAATCTTAGCAGGACTTATACACTTAATGGTAGGGTCCTAGGGAGTACAGGTTCATAGCTCCTTGAAAGTGGAGTCGCAGGTAGGTAGGATAGTGAAGAAGGCATTTGGTATGCTTTCCTTTGTCGGTCAGAGTATTGAGTACAGGAGTTGGGAGGTCATATTGCGGTTGTACAGGACATTGGTTAGGCCACTGTTGGAATATTGTATGCAATTCTGGTCTCTTTCCTATCGGAAAAATGTTGTGAAACTTGAAAGGGTTCAGAGAAGATATACAAGGATATTGCCAGGGTTGGAGAATTTGAGCTATAGGGAAAGGCTGGGGCTGTATTCTCTTGAGCATCAGAGGCTGAGGGGTGACCTTATGGAGATTTATAAAATCATAAGGTGCACAGATAGGATAAATAGACAAAGTCTTTTCCCTGGGGTGGGGGAAGTCCAGAACTAGAGGGCATAGGTTTAGGGTGAGAGGGGAAAAGATATAAAAGAGACCTATGGGGCAACCTTTTCACACAGAGGGTGGTAAGTGTATGGAATGAGCTGCCAGAGAAAGTGGGTGGAGGTTAGTATAATTACAACATCTAAAAGGCACTTGGATGGATATATGAACAGGAAGGGTTTGGAGGGATATTGGCTGGGAGGTGGCAGGTGAGACTAGATTGGGTTGGGATATCTGGTTGGTGTGGACGAATGTGACCAAAGGGTCTGTTTGTATGCTGTAGATCTCAATGACTCTATGAAATCATTAGTTAAGTTTAGTTCACAAGCTGTTCCAGGTATCTCACCAAAGCAGAAATTCACCAGGAGGAACTTGGTTACAGTTGTGCCAATAAACCTCTGTGTTGAGATAATGGTAAATCCTTGTCAGGGCTTTTATGTTTTTCATGATACTGATGGTGAACTAGGGAGAGGCATTGGTTCAACCTGCAAAGCCCACATCCCATAAGTGATTTTTTAAAAAATGGAACAGTGTGAATGTTATTTCCTTTCTGGTATTTACAATCAAGATTTTCCAACTATATTTTTGACAAGTGTAATGTAGTTCATGTTTTTTCTTGTTTAGTAAATATCTTCTTCTTTCTTTGATTTAAGTGCATTGGCAGATTCTTGTGAATGTGCAGAATAACTGATGGTTAAAAAGGAAACAAACAAACAGAAATCAGGGTGAATTAAGCCAGGTTTTACTTTGGATGTAACTTCTCTAGTAAAATGATCAGCTGGCATCATAGCAATATACAGAACACGTCTTGACAAGCTTTGATAAGCACAAAGCAATTTAGCATATAAAAATAAAAGCAAATACAGAGACAGACCAGCAGACCCCTGGTCAAGTTAATTTAGTGTAAATAAGAGGATGGAAATGAACGTATGGAGAAGAAATGGTAAGGAATGCAGTGCAAACCTAATGAAAAGACACTGAAGGCTTTTAACTTAGAATTGTTAGAACATAGGAGGTATACAGCATGGGAACAGACCCTTCATTTCAAATCAGTCTATGCTGAACAGAAACGGAATTAGTCCCACCTGCCCACTCCCAACCCATATCACTCCAAACCTTTCCCATTCATGTATCCATCCAAATGTCTTTTAATGTTGTAATTGTACCCACATCCACCACTTTCTCAGGAAGCTTGTTCCACATATGAATCACCCTCTGTGTATAAGATTTGCCTTGTATGCCTTTTTAAATCTCTCTCCTCTTACCTTAAAGGTGCAACCCTCCCCGTCTTGTATTTTCCATAAAATGGGGAATTTCAATTACTAACTATCTGTACTTCTCATTATTTTATAAACTTTTATCAGGTCACCTCTCACCCTTTGACACTCTAATGAATAAAAGTCCCAGCTTATCCAGCCTTTCTTTATAACTCAAAACTTCCATGCCTGGCAACATCTGGTAAATCTCTTCTGGATCCTCTCCAGCTTGATCACATCCTTCCTATAACTGGGTGACCAGAACTGGACACAGTTTTCCAAAAGAGGTCTCACCAATGTCCTGTACAACCTCAACATAACATCTCAACTCCTGTACTCAAAGGACTGAGCTATGAAGGCAAACATGCCAAACACCTTTTTAACCATCCTAATGGTGTGACACAAACTTTAAATAATTATCGCCCTGCACCCACAAGTTCCTCTGTTCTACAACACTACCCAAAGCCCAGCCATTAACTGTATGAGCCCTACCCTTGCTGTTGTACCAAAATGCAATACCTTACACTTATCCAGATTGAACTCCATCTGCCATTTTACAGCCCATTGACCCATTTGATTACCCTTTTGTAATCTTAGAAAACCTTCACTGTCTACCATGGCAATAACTTTGGTGTCATCACAAACTTACTAACAATGCCTTCTATATTCTTATCCAAATAATTTATATAAGATGACAAACAAAAAAGGACACAGAACCGATCCCTGTGGAACACCACTGGTCACAGGCCTCCAGTCCAAAGAGCAACCCTCCTCCATTACGGTCTCCTGTTGTTAAGCCAATTATGTATCCAATTGCCTAGCTCATCCTGAATCACGTGGCCTAACTTTACTAATTAGTCTACCACGCAGAACCTAGTCAAAGGCTTTACCGGACAATGTCTACTGCTTTGCCATCGACCACCTTTTTGATAACTTCCTCAAAAAGCTCAATTGAGTTTGAGAGACGTGATTTTCCTCGCACAAAACTGTGCTGACTATCCCTATTCAATTTTATAGTTTCTAAATATCCATAAATCCTATCTTTTATAATCATCTCCAACTATTTACCCACAAGCAAAGTCAGATTCACAGGTCTATTGTTCCCTGGTTTCTCCTTAATCTATCTTAAACAAAATTACATTAGCCACCCTCCAGTCATTAAGCACCTCACCATAGTTATAGCTAATGCAAAAATTGCTGCAAGGGGTCTCATTACTTCTTCCCTTACTTCCCACCACATTCTGGGAAACATGATGTTATGACACTGTGGTGAGCTCCTCTGTTAATTAAACCAAACACCCAGAAAAGTTCACCTCACCTGATAACTTATTAAAATATGAGTGACAGAACTCCCAAATTCCACTCTATTTAAAGAAAATAACATCAATTTATTTTTTAGCTCTAAAAGTGAACATTAAACCACAACTATTCACAACTCTCAGCCTCTCTTTCTCTTAACTACTTACTATCTGCCTTCAACTCTATAACAATATGCTATTCCAATAAGACACTTATTAAAATTACATCAACTTAATTTCAAACCCACAGCCACTGTCATTTCTCTGACTTCACTCTTCCAGCTACTGAATTCCCTGGGTTGTTGTTTCTTTTTGTTACTGTGAGTATATTTAGTATGAAAAGGAACCTTTGATAGAGGGTTTCCTAATTTCTTGATTCCGTCTTGCAGCCACTTGCTCGCTCTCCAATTTTCAAAATGCCTTAATTTTTATACCCCCAACATTGGATTGTCTCATTGAATTTATTATTTTGTCAGCATCGAACCAAACTCAACCCTGAGGCATACTTTAAACTGATTGGTTAAATTCAAATGGTTGTCAAAACAGCAACCAAAACTCAGGTATCTATTTCACAGCCAAATATTACATATTTTCAATGTTCCAGTGCATTCTGGGACTGCCAGCTAGTCATATATATGGATGCTTGTAAGCTCGCAGTTCAGAACAACATTCACTCTCAAAAGGTACGGTACAAATCTTCAACTTCATAACACCGCCCACTAAAGAAAAAAATGAACCATCATGAAAAGATAGCTCCATATTTTTCTAATTCTTAATCCCATTACAATAAAATACATAGATTAGTGACCTTAGTTATACTTGTCATTAATTTCTGCACACAACATTGGAATCATTGTCAAATCTTATCTACACCTTTTGATCCACGATAACGCAGCTGCTTTCACATTTTTACAAATTGTACGTGTTGCAGGTTGTAAATTAAAAGTCTATATCATAAGACCCCAATGAAGTAGTCTCAAAGTTTTGTCTTTAAATATTTAAGAATCTAAGAGGATTGTGCTTCGTGTACACAACTGTCTCTGACACGTTGTTTTAAGGCTAGTACCATGTTGTTTCTTTGAAAAGTAGAAAATTAACTGTTCAATTCCATCATTGTCTTCCTGTAGCAATACAGCTCCAAATCCTATATCGCTAGCATCAATTGCAACTTCAAAGGGCTTCAAACAAGTTGGTGTAGCTAAAACTAGTGTAGTGGCTAATACTGCTTTTAACTTCACAAATGCCTTTTGGCATTGTTCTGTCCACTAAGATTGTGTTCTGCTTCAGTAAATCTGTCAGTCAGTGATGCCACCATGCTGCTGAAGTTTGAAACAAACACTTAATCCCAAAAATCGAAGCACCTCTTTCTTAGAAGATGGTTGTGGAAATTCCTCAATGGCCTTCATAGTTATGTTTCTTGGAGTCAACCTTCCAATGACCAATGTTATGTCCCAAAAGTGTCACCTTCATGAATTCTATTTAATTTCATTCCCAGTTTTGTTTATTGTAATCATTCAAAGAACTCTGCCAACTATACCATGTGATCTTTCCATGACTCGCTGAAGATCACTACATGACCCAGATAAACTGCACAATTTGTTAATCCAGCCACAACTCTGTTAATGAGCCTGTGGAATGTGGCTGGTGTGTTCTTCATTCCAAAGAGCATCACTGAATTAAGATAGCCTGTTTGGGGTTACAAACACATACTTCTTTTGCTTTCTCTGATAAAAGGTACCTGCCAATAACCACGCAGTAAATCCAACTTTGTGATGTAAGTGGCTTGACCAATTTTCGCTATACAGTCCTCCAATCTTGGTATTGCATAGGAGTCCAATTTTGTTACAGTATTGAACTTCCAATAGTCCATACAGAATTGTTGAGTCCCATCAGATTTGGGAACTAAGATGATTGGCAAACACCACTCACCGACTCAATTCGATATCTTCATTGAGCATCGCATCCACTTCCTTCTGGACCTGTGTGGCTTTGAGGATTAAGTCTGTAGGGGTGTTGTTTTACTGGAATGGCATCCCTACTGCCACCTCATGCACAATAGTATTAGTCCTCCCCATTTTATTCATGCATATGCCCTCAGTAATGCAACATACCCTTCACTGGGTTTTGCTCCTGAGACAATTTACTAAACTATCCCACTCCTCAAGGAGGTCCTCATTATTTAATGTATTTTGAGGTACAAACTCCACAACATCTGGATTTGATTCCTCCCTAATAGCCATTTCTCCAGTTTCCTGTCTATTATAATAAGGTTTCAACATCTTCACGTTGACATAATCAATAGAAAAAAAAAAGCTATCTTTACCAGACTCAACGTTTTCTCAACTTGATAAGGACCACTAAACCTGGCTTTTCAGGGATGTCCTACCAATGGTAATAAAACTAATGTCATCCCCACAAGAAAACTTCAGTTTTCATCTGCTACTTGCTTCATTCTATGCTGTGGCCTCTTCAGGTGCTGTTTAGTTAATTCACCTACTTGATTTAATCTCTCCCTCATCCCTGATACATAATCCAAGTGTGAGATCTCAGACTTCAATCCTATCAATTTTTCTTGAAGTGAGAGGGCCTTTGAAATTATTGCCCAAATATTACCTCAAAAGGGAGTAAACAATCAGTTCATTTAGGGCATCTCTAATGGCAAACCGTACGAATGGGAATCCTTTATCCCAATCCTGACAGTATGCTCTTAACACGGTCTTCAGGACCTGATGCCACCTTTCCAAAGCTCCCCGAAATTCAGGATTGTATGCACTTGAACTAAAATGCTGTATGCCCAAGCTATCCATGACTTCCTTTAACAGCCAAGCAGTAAAATTAGACTCTTGGCTTACTGAATCTCTCTGGGTAGCCCATAGATATTAAAGAAAGCTCCTAACTCCTTTTTAACCTTTATATTCTGTAATGAAATTGCCTCCAGATATCTGGTAGACATCCATTATGGTTAGCAAGTACTGGTTCCCACTTTTAGGGAGGGAGACCTACACAATCAATCACAACCCATGTGAAGGGTTCATCAAATGTAGGAATTGGCAAAAGTGTTGGTTTTATTACTGCCCGTGGCTGAACTACTATCAGCATATATGACATGGTAAAATTTAACCACATCCTTGTGTAGTGCAGACCAATAGAAGTGCTTTTGCAGTCTTCCTCAAACCTAGGTGACCTAGTGATAAATCACGACCTACCCGTAATTCTTCCTGTCTATATACCGGCAACATCTGGTGCAAATTTTCACTCATTTCTCCTGTGCACTAACCTACCGTGGTCTCTATTTTATCTGCGGATTCTATCTTTAAGATAATAAGCCTCAGGAATACATTGATTCCTTTTGAGGATGTAATCTTTTATTGTCATCTTTGCTGTAAGTCCATTAGCCTTTCAAGACTAAACACTTCTGCTTGACTCTCTACCTGTTCAGGATTTTCCTGCACCATGACAGCAAACAGGGTATCAGCTAACTGAACCTCAACTCCCTAGTCTCTCTCTTTAGTTTTATGACAGTGGGATCTTGTTACTATGCAATCTGGAAAAATTCCAGGATATTTTTAACTCCTCAGTTCCCTGGTCTTCCTCTAGCTTCTCCACAAGGGAGGACACTCCGACCTTGGATCCTGCTAAATTGTTCCCAAGAACAAACTATATTCCTGGAACTGACATTCTGTCCATCATTCCCACTGTTAATTCCCCAGCCCTGATTTGGCTCTCCAACTTAATCTGACACAGGGGAATGCTATATTTCTTTCCATCACATCCCAGAGATTTATCTACGTTTATATTCTCTAAGGCCTCCCGAACTATTACTTCTGTAATGTGTACTGTTTCTAAACCAAAGTTTATTTCTCTGCATTCTCTAAACTCCATTTCTTTCTCTCCAGTAAAAACTGACACGAGATATACATCTCATATCTTTCCCATCTCTTGGGGTTCAACACAAAGACAACCTCCTTGATCTTTAAGAGGGCCTACCCTCTCACTCTTAAATGTATTTGTAGAACATTTTTGGATGATCCTTAACCTTACCTGCCAATGCTATCTCATGTCCCTTCTTTGCCTTCCTGATTTCTCTTTAAGAATGCCCCTACACACTTTATATTGAGATTTAATTGAACAAAAGTTGTCAACATCTAAAATAAGATTTTCTTTTTGACTGGAACCTCAATATCTTTATTCCTCTTTTGTTCCTTAATCTTACCCTTCATTAACAGGAATAAAATGCCTCTGAACTCATGTCATCACACTCTTGAACATCTCGCACTTGTTAAATGTTCTTGTACCTGCACTCTAATCCAATCAACTTTTGAAAGTTCTTGTCTCATACCATTAACATTTGCCTTACTCCATTTAAAACTTATACTTTTATGGAAGGCTTATCCTTTTCCATAACCATTTTGACACCAACAGAATTATTATCACTAGACCCAAAATGTTCCCACACTTACTTCCATCACCTGTCCTGCCTTATTTCCCAAGATCTAGTTTTGTGGATACTCTGAGAAGGAGCATCCACATATTGATTTTAAAAATTTCTTGAACACATTTGACAAATTCTTCATCATCCGAGACTTTAACACTGATAGTTCCAGTCAATGTTTGGAAAATTAAAATCCCTCATTATTACAAGTTTATTATGCTTACCAATATCGGAGATCTCCCATTTTTGGTTCTCAATTTCTTTCACTACTGGGGGGCCTATAGTACAATCCTGTCAGTGACCTTTCCTTTCTTATTTGTAATTGCCACCCATATATTTTCACTGAATGATTTTTCAGAAATATCTTCCCTAGTTACAGCAGTAATGCATTTTCCTTCCCCCCCTCTCCCTTTTTGCCTCCTTTTCTACCCTTCCTATAGTATCCAAAACCCAGAGCACTGAGCTGCCAATCTTGTCCACTTCTCAAGCAAGTTTCTGTAGTAGCTATGACATCCCAATCCCATGTTCTTAAACTTCCCCGGAGTTAATCAGCTTTACCTGCAAAATACCTTGTATTGAAATAAACGCAATTTAATTCTTCAGTTACTAAACACGGACTTATTTTCTAATTGATTTGCTCTCCTCACATTCAGAATGTTCCCCATGAATCCTTCCACTTACACTGCTATTTCCTCTGCTCACCTTCGCTCAGTATAAAGTCTCCCTGAATAGAATAGGCAAATCTCCTTCTTGAGATGTTTCCAGTTTAGGTGAGATCCATCTTTATTGAACAGGTCTTTTCTATCCCAAAAGACGTTCCAATTGTCCAAAAACCTGAATCCCTGAACAATACACCAGCTCTTCAGCCACTGATTTATCTCCTTTAACTTTTTGTTCCTTCCCTCAGTTTGGCATTGGGAGTAAACCAGAAGTTACTACTTTTAAAAAGGTTTTATATTTTAATCTTCTACCTAACCTCAAATTCATTCTATACTGCTTTAATTGTTACCCTAAAAATTCCTAATGTGTACAATAATTTCTGGCTTCTCAATCTCACTTTTAACAAAATGCTGCTCACGTTTAGGGATGTCCTTAATCCTAGCACCAGGAAAGCAACAAACCATCCTAAATTTACACTCACTGCCACAGAATCTCCGGTCTATGCCCCTGACAGGAGAGTCCTCTATAACAATAATTCTATCAAATCTTGTCAAATGTTGCCCAACAAGAATTATTCCAAGTGTCCAATAACCGATTGCCCCTTCCATTTTCATCGGAGAGACTATCCCCCTCAACAGTTCCAAAAACTGAATATCTATTTGATAGAGGAATAGCCACCAGAGACTTTTGAACTATCTTATCTTTCCTGACAGTTACCCATTTATCTGACTGATCCTGCTGGGTAATAACTTTTCTAAATCTACTAGTCATCTCATTCTGTATCTTAATATGGCCTCAATAACATTCAGCCTAAAAAAGTTTCAACAACACCTTATATATAAAACAAACTACCATTCATTACCGACAGAAAATAATGTTAAAATAGAAAACAAATCTATCAAACATATAAAACTTAAAATCACTTAGCTGATTAATTGAAAAACAATTCCTGGCAGACAAAGCCCATATCAACAACGGAGAGACTATCCCCCTCAACAGTTCCAAAAACTGAATATCTATTTGATAGAGGAATAGCCACCAGAGACTTTTGAACTATCTTATCTTTCCTGACAGTTACGCATTTATCTGACTGATCCTGCTGGGTAATAACTTTTCTAAATCTACTAGTCATCTCATTCTGTATCTTAATATGGCCTCAATAACATTCAGCCTAAAAAAGTTTCAACAACACCTTATATATAAAACAAACTACCATTCATTACCGACAGAAAATAATGTTAAAATAGAAAACAAATCTATCAAACATATAAAACTTAAAATCACTTAGCTGATTAATTGAAAAACAATTCCTGGCAGACAAAGCCCATATCAACAACTGGCCTGTGGACTAAGCCAGTTACTTGCTGTCAGCCAAAGCACCATTCATACACAATCCTTGGCTCTAGTGGTCTTCAAATTAGGTTTGCTGGAAAAGCGCAGCAGGTCAGGCAGCATCCAAGGAGCAGGAGAATCGACGTTTCAGGCATCAGCCCTTCTTCAGGATTCCTGAAGGGCTGATGCCCAAAACGTCGATTCTCCTGTTCCTTGGATGCTGCCTGACCTGCTGCTCTTTTCCAGCAACACTTTCAGCTCTGATCTCCAGCATCTACAGTCCTCACTTTCTCCTCCCTTCAAATTAGGTTTCCACTGCTGCGTCAGGTTATTTGCTTTTTAAAAATTCAAATAATCCTTTAACAACGCTGTCTTTTAAAAGTTATTTTCCTACTTCAAAATCCAAAATATAGCAAAAGTCAGTTTTTACACTTCTCTGTAATACTCCTTTTCAAACTTCTATTTGCAGTTACCCCATTAAAACCAGTGTACCTCCAGCAAAGACTCATCCGTTTCATTTTTGGCATCCTTCAAACTTCTACCCAGTTTCTTTTTAGTACTCAGTTATAGACTGGGTCTTAATACACTCAAGATGAAATAACCAAATAATTTAAGATTGAGATATTAGAATTAGTGGCCAGGCAATGATAATCTCCAATGAGAGACAACCTGAGGCCATTCCTTGAAATTTAATGATGTTCCCATGTAAGAGCAGGTGGGAGGTTCAGAATGCTGTGGCAAGTAACTCATCCTGATTCCCAAATGCTTGTCCATCTACCAGGCACAAGTCAGGAGCATGATAGAATACTCACCACTTGCCTGGCACATCTAGAAGTACTTACTCCATCCACCACTCACATCAAATAGCAGCATGTGCTATGTCTACAAGATGCAATGTAGAAAATCAAAGATCCTTAGACAGCACATTTGATGACCCATGACCACTTCATTGCAGAAAGACAAAGACAGATGTGTGGGAACACCAAAACCCATGAATTTCCCTCATCATCCTCACATAGTAATATGGTCAACATTCCATCATTGTTGCTGGGTCAAAATCCTTGAATTCCCTCCATAAAGGCACTGTGCATCTACCTATGGTTCAAAAAGGTAGTTCACCATTTTCTCAAGGTGACTGGCACTAAATGCTGGTCAGCCATCAATATCCACGTTTAAATTTAAGAACACAAATTTTTAAATGCAGATTTTTGCCAAAAGCAAAGAAACATTTTGCACTTTGTGGCTGAGTTACAAACTTGAAATTACTAAAAGATATTTGATCCTTCAAGAATTCTCAGAACAGAACAAAGAAAACAGTTTTCGAAAGTGACAAGCATAGTGTCCAAGTTGGTGTGTCTGCATCAAATTCTCTTGAAAAGAACCTCAGACGTCAACAAATAACAAATTACCCTTAGATTGAGAATATGTGTTAATTTTTGTATATCGCAATGATTTTAATACTCCACATTTTAAAATTGGATTTATTACCAAACATTTGGACCAAATTAACTTGCTGTCAATTGATAGAGTAGAATATTTAAAATCAATTTAACAACCATCGAGAATGTAATCCATTATCAACTATTAAGCAATCATTAAAAGCTAAACTCAAGCCTCAAGATCTATGAAAAAGAACTCTTAAGAATTCCATGTACTGAAATAAGCGAACTCAGCAAAATTGTCTACTAGACCAAAGTAGTTATTTTTTAATGTGTATTTAGTAGTCTGAAAACTGAGTGAGGACACTTTTTACAAGTATATATTTAGCAACGTCAAGTTCCTATGATGAAAATCTCACTTTGTTGAGGATTTAAGACAGTAAGTTAGACTGAATAAATTCATCTGTGTTGCTGGGGACAAAGCTGGAGCATTACCCCCAGCAGTATCAGAAATTCCACCAATTCAACCAGATTTTGGTTATGACACCCATAACCTCCTTGTGAAATGGACTTGGAGATGCAACCATCTGACTGACTAAATTACACAAAGGAACATTTTAATTACACATTCAAGATTGCATTGCATTTGTTTACACCTACATTCTAAAATGCAATCCCATTTCATGGCTCCTTCACCCCCAATTGCATATTCAGAATTTCCTCCCCTTTACCCCAAAACATCAAAAAATACAATGCACAGCATTTCATACCACACTAGCTCAGTCTTAAATTATATCTGCAATCAAATGTCAACTAAGAATACAGAAAAAATATATCCACGAAAGGACAAAATCAGGAAAAGCTGTGGCAGATCACTGCAATGAATACTTTTGGATGTTTGTACGGTCAAACTTAGCCAAATGGTAAAGATAACCTACCATCTCCCTGTGGAGGCTCACATATGCAGTAGCTACCTAGGATCTCAAACAAAGGCCATTAACATTAGGAGTGTAAGGTTTGAGCAAGTTTATTTTCCGAGAAGGTAGATTTGAACCCAGAGGTGGAAAGGATGACCTAGTTATCTACATTACTGTTCTCATATGTTGCACTTTGCTCGTAATAGAAGAAAGCTCTCTCTCACAAAGTTGGCCTTTCCTTTGGAGGTGGGGGCAATTTGTTTGCAGTAGAGTTCCATTAGCATCATATGATATTGTATGGAGGTAATAATTCATTAGGATAGGAACCTGAAATATGTATGTATGCATAGTACTGCAGGACACCAGAGTATTCCAGAGACTTCTAGCTGTCACTAGACAGTAATATAATGAAACTAGTGATTTTAACATCACTCAAACTCAACAGTCAAATGTAAAACAGTTAACAGCTTAGAGTATTTCATGATCCGTAGAACACAGCCATATGATGTGGTGAGGATTGCATCAGTAGAACAGCTCCCGCATTTCACTTCAGCTTATATGCTGTAATACTTTTTAAATTAACCAATTTTAAAAAGGTATTTTTATAGTTCGTTTCTCATTACTACAGTTCATTAGTTTTAATTGTTTGGGATTAGCAAATTATAATGGCGATTATTCGGAAGAGGTAGAGAGAAAGAAAACTTAACAGCAAAACAGACCCTGAAATACACTAAGACAAGCAGTTTCCTCAACTTATTGCTTTCCATCAGAATGAGTTGGTTTAGGCCAAGGTTCAAATAGTTAAATGGACCAGTCTTAACTCAAAATATTCTCCTGTGTTTACAATTTACACAAGTTCAAAATGAAAGTGTTCAATTTAATGCATTTTGTAATACTATTGTTACATTAAAGATACATTTTAAGTGTATCCTGGCATCATTCTAAGTAAAGCCTACTCTCCAGATTACACAAAGCAGAATTAACTTTCAAGTTTATGACGGAGTCGTCAAATTTTTTTTTATTAAATTTCTGTAACAGAATATCACCACAAGGTTACAGGAATTGCAAAAATTAATGCTCTTCTGCCATATCGCCATGTGGTTTTTATTGGTAGGTACTCAAGGTCCCAACTTCATCATCCTTGGCTCTGAATTTTTCAATATTCTTTTTACAATAGCTTCTGTATAAATTTCAACCAGTTTGGTACTTCCATCCATTCCCCAAACCTTCCAGCGTGATTTTCTCATCGCAAACATTACTTGTTCATTTTTCCATCTTTGTAGTCATCTGTCACACTACTGCAATGAAGTACAAGATCACCACTGCTCAATCATGACATCTTTTGATCAAAGTTGTGTTTAAACAAAGTGCAACAGAATGCAAGATTGATTTTTTTTGGGAGCACATCAACTTAAACATGAACCTGTTATTCAGGTAACTAAATAGTAGCAACTGTTTTGCAAACCAAGTGAAAAGATGATCATTAATTTTAACATTATTTTACAGAAGTCATACTGTGCACTTTAGCACAAGCACAACAATGATTTGCAGTGATCAGCACCTGAACAGTGCACAATGCATTTTAAATTGTGTTGATAACAACGAACTGGTTATTCATGAGAAAACAACTGCCTGGAAAAGGATAACCAGTGCATTTTCCTCCTAACCTTGAAGGCCCTTTTCAAGAGAAAGCTTAACATTACACAAGTTAAACAAAGACCTTTTTTTTTTAAAACAAAGTTCAATCCAATTTTTCCTTTTTAATAGCTTGTTGCATATACAGATGGCTCATCCATACACTCAACCAATTACAGTACTTTTTTTTCCACTTGGATATTAGAGCTTGCAAGTCCAATTTTACATGCCATTAGATTTTTGTTGTTCTTGAATTAGTCTCACCAGCGCTTACAATTTCACGATATCCAAATTTATTATTTTTAAAAAAGACTTGTACATAGAGAGCTTAAAAAAGGGCACTGAGGGCATTGCCATTTTCAGCAGCAATGGAATATCATTGACTTTTTTATAGCCAAAATCCCAATCAAAACCAGCGGTGGTGACTACAGGCAAGACACCTCATTTTAAACTTAATGTCTCCATTTATATTTAGATCACATATCCCTTGAATTTGTAGAACAGCAAATAAACTTGCTATTCAATACAGAAGGCTAGAAGGTTTTCATAATATCAAAGTGCTATTTATGCATTTACAAATACACATTTGCCATTATGTAGTGTTACGCTCTGTGTCCGATAGTCTACATTTGAATACAATCATTTTTAACCTTGGCATAAACAGGAAAATTTGGAGACAATTTTTAAGAGTTACCCACCTGCTGTCTTATTTACATTAAAAATGAACTCAATGTGGAAAACCAGACTAATACTAACACTACCATGGATGTAAACACTGGAGGCGCCTGCTAGCCTAAACTACCAACGTGCTGAAATTATCCCAGAAGCCAATGATTTCCTTGCCTGAAATCAAATCAAGGATAAGCTGTCAACATGACATTTCCCCTCTTTTCAGGTTCCTATGGTTTGGAGATATTTATTTTCATTAACACTAGTCTCTCTCTCTCTCTCTCTTAGGCCGATGTTCCTCTGAAACTTTTGTTTTTCTTTTCCAGAGGGCTCTCATGATCAAATTCTCACTTCTCTGGTCATTTTGTCCATTCCATGTAGTAGGAAGTTGAGTGGATTTTGTGGATGATGAGAACTGATTTTTTTTTTTGTTTGGAACCACTACTGGAAGGAATAACACAAGCTTTCACTACAACCAGTCACACAGTACAATGAATCAAAAGCAAACTCAATTCATTCCCGGGGCAGAACCACCAAAATTAAATGAAGCTGGCACTACTGGAGCATTGAACTTGTATCCACCATGTTTTTCAATCATTTTGGACTCTGCAATGAGAGGAAAAAAAAATTAAATACTTTCCTTTGGAACACACCCTGAAATTTTCAAGTTCAATTCTCAGAAGAAATTTTAAAAAAAATATCCAGTTGTTTAAATTAAAAGTACAGAATTGTAAACAATTATTCTAACTTATATTGTTCAGTTAAAAAACATTTCTACTTGAAAGGCCATCATTGAGGAAGTGATTTATGGATCAAGGGTGGCAAATTTTAAATCTTAAAATAAAAGCAACATTTAAATTAGCGAAGAACTTCATTAATATAATTTGATTACTTAAATACCTAGAGCAGCCCGTCTCTGATCCGCAAGAGTTCCAATGTCTTGCAATTGCTTCCTATGCTCATCAGTAAGATTACATGTTAGGGCTTGGTACCAGGATGGATCACAGTTTTGAATAGCTGAAAAAGAAAATTCAGACTGTGACACGACTGCAAACTGCGCTACAACAGCATTGATAACAGAATGCTATTACCCAAAGATCATCAGTTATTGCCCCAACTGTTAACAAATGCATTCTTGCACATTTGACTTTTTTTTTAAAACAAAATGACTTGTAAGATTTAAAATTAGAGGATAAATTTAAGGTTTTGTAAAATATTTTCAGGTGTAACAAGAATCACCAATTGAAATACTCCAACTGGTCTTAATGTCCACAGGTCCACATGATAAAGTTAGCCAGATCTGCTTCTGATATCCACCATTTCATACTGGACTGTGATTATGTGAGCTGATAATGTATGTTGTAAAGTAACCAAATCAAAAGCAAAACCTATTCATACTTTGCAATACACTTTTGAATATCTGATATTCATCAATATTGCTGTCTTCATTATCAACAATGGTGCAGTATCCTTCAAGAGCAGTCTCTTCTGCATCATCTTCCCAGTCCTCCTCTTCGCCATCTTCCCCAGCTTGTTTAGCCAACATTTCTAAATATTCTTGTCCCTCTTCATCAATATCATCTTCATCACTGCCTAATTCTGTTAAAAACAAAAATTGAGATTTCTCAAATGGAGGTCGAGATTGTTCCTTTTTAAATAAAAAAACTAGTCTGGTCAATAAAGATTCAATTGTACATTTGGATCAGTGTAACATAACCTCAGTTTGCTATAGTAGAGTGAATGTGGCTCACTGGGTTCTGTGCAAATCTGATTTGCTTTTAAGTTTTTTGTTGGGTGTAACTTGCGCATGCGATGGAGTCCATTGCAAATTAAGGGTGGTAAACCACCATTCTTACCCAACATATCCATTAACAAAACATTATAAGTTTAGGACTGGTTTATCAATATCTTGTTCAAATAATTTGTTATTTCACTTTCCACCACCTTCACTCTGAACAGTTACCTACAGAAAGCAAGTGATTCATGCTTGCTTTTAATTCCAAGTGTGATCTCATTCGCTATTTTGTTTTTGCTCACCACTTGTGAGAAATGTTCTTACCATCAACGCAAAATATTCAAAATCATCCGTGTTGCAATAAAAATTGAATGAATTTCATAGGAAAAGATCAAACCACGATTGCTCAACTTACCAAGTCAAAGAGATGCTCAACCCAAACTACTTGTTACACTTTTTTTTTTCTGAGATCATTTAATGTCATAATTTTCCTTTAAAAGGAATGCATTATTATAAAACCTTCCACTACAGCAAGATTTGAGGACAGAGGATCACTTTAATGGTGTACAGGAATTGAGCCAAGTGACAGATCTTTCTTTCAAGGGACAGATACATGAGGTGGGTTTAAGGAGAAGTGGGATCTGGAGGTCTTTTCCCCAGGGTAGAGTCATAAAATAGATGGCATAGATTTAAACAGCTGGAATGATTTAAAAAGGACCCAAGGGGAATAATTTTAAAAAGGGACCTAAGGGGCAATGTTTTCATGCAGAGGATGATGCATGTATGGAATGAGCTGCCAGAGGAAGGAGGCGGCTGGTACAATTACAACATTTAGATTAGATTAGATTAGATTACTTACAGTGTGGAAACAGGCCCTTCGGCCCAACAAGTCCACACCGCCCCGCCGAAGCGTAACCCACCCATACCCCTACATCTACATCTACCCCTTACCTAACACTACGGGCAATTTAGCATGGCCAATTCACCTGACCTGCACATCTTTGGACTGTGGGAGGAAACCGGAGCACCCGGAGGAAACCCGCGCAGACAGGGGGAGAATGTGCAAACTCCACACAGTCAGTCGCCTGAGGCGGGAATTGAACCCGGGTCTCTGGCGCTGTGAGGCAGCAGTGCTAACCACTGTGCCACCGTGCCGCCCACATTTGAAAGGCATCTGGATGGATATACAAATAGGTAGGGTTTAGAAGGATATGGGTCAAATGCTGGTATGTGGGACTAGATTTATTTAGGATATCTGGACGGCATGTATGAATTGGAACGAAGGGTCTGTTTCCACATCTCGCTCTCATCAATGGGACTGAAACGAAAGAGAGTAATGAGCTTGTCTGATTATGAGAATGGAATAGGAAGACCATGCATCTACAACTTAACGGTTTTGTAACCTACTTATGCCTGTGTGCCATTTTTCCCCAAAGTATATATTGATTTACTGAAGCAGTGTAGGTGTTTTTCTAGCTGATTATGCAAACTGATTCAATAAGTAGCTATGAGTTATGCAAGCTAGGAGATCTCAAATACCATCCCTAACCAATGCGCATTTATGATGCTCGGAACACATCAGAACTCAGGTGTCCCAAAAGGAGGTGAAGTAATCATAGAAATAGAAGAAAACTGGCAACTGATCATCTGTTCCAGTCACATCCTTTTGGGGTAGAGTCAAAGACTGGTTCAGATGTTCGATCACTCATGGAAGCAGCATGCATAAACAACAACCACTTGGTCAAGGTCCCAGGGAACTCAACCTTTGGAACCAAGCTCAGAAAGGATGGAAAGAAACATTCAAAAAGGATTTTAAAAAGGGATATTTGCATAAACATTAACACCACCGAAGATGTAATATCAACATTTTTTCAGTGAAATGTTTCTCATTAGCAAACATTAGGCTGCCCACATTGACAATTACTTGACTCAAAACAGTTCTAAAGCAATGAAGAGAAAAAGTAACAACATTAACCAGCAAGATTTCACCATTTTAGACTGTTCATAAAATTTCTACCTTAGCTATTGTGGCTTATGGCACTACCGAGTTCTTATCTTCTATAGCTTTAAACCTTTCACATGATCTATCACAGTATTTCTGTAACCCACACATTCCCCATCCTGGCCCCGTTAATGTCTCCCCGCTACCAGATGAAGGCTTCACCTTTTCACCTGCAATCCACTGGGTTGCCACTATTCAGGCAACGGTCAGACTCTACAAAACATTCTTACATTAGAAACAAGCACAATGCTGGGGAAACTCAGCAGGTCTGGCACCATCTGCTGAAGCAGAAAGAGTTTATGTTGAGTCCTGTATGACTCTTCTTCAGAAGAACTGCAAAATTCCGACAAAGAGTCTAATGGACTTGAAACGTTAACTCAGTTTTCTCTCCACGTACTGAGTTTATCCAGCAATAAGCTTGCTTCAGAGTTCAAGCAT
The DNA here is from genome assembly GCF_047496795.1 of Chiloscyllium punctatum. NCBI lineage: Eukaryota > Metazoa > Chordata > Chondrichthyes > Orectolobiformes > Hemiscylliidae > Chiloscyllium > Chiloscyllium punctatum. The sequence goes on from NC_092760.1 coordinate 51,308,894, forward strand.
CCACAGTATTTTGATTTCATTAATTAACATTGACCTTCATTTCTTTGACTTAAACTCTATGCTTTCAACAATAGCTGAAACAGCTAAAGCAGTATCAAATCATATTCCAATTCAAAACACTAGCTTTTTTCTTATTAATGATGTCAAAAATACGTGAGTTGGGTTCAGTTAAACAAATCCTAGAAAAAAGGTTAACAATGATTCATCAGCATGAAATGGCCACAATTCACAATATCATTAGAACTTGTAACTCATACCTGGGAATGAGCATTTAGTAGTCAAATTAGATGATAACATTCATACTACAAATTCAATCCCTAAGTTATAGTCATACCATTTTCATCTTCATCTTCTCCATCCTCATCCTCATCACTGTCATTTTCATGCTCTGCACGACAAGCATAGGCTCTCTTTAGTCCACCAAAGAGAAGAGTGAGAGCTGGCAGAATCTGTCCTGCAACCTGGTTCACAATTTGAGGTCTCTGTTCGAGTTCAATCAATGCACAGAGACCAAGGACACACATTTTACGATCATGTAAACTGGAGAAAAGAAAGAAGTTCATTAGATGTCACACATATGAAAAATACTTTTTTATTATGAACAGGGATGAGGAAACTAGAAACTCCTTGAATAAATATAGGCATTATACTCAGTGAAACATTTTAGTTGCATGATTAAATAAATGAATGGAAAATCTGAATCTAAACCATGACACATCTATAACATATCCTTAAAACACAACAACCTATAACAGCAGTAAAATAGTAGAAAAAGTAACCTAGGTAACTATTGCAAATTAATTTGAAGATCAAAATTTCAACTCTCCACTTCCAAGTTACTTTATTTTCCACCACTCAGGAATTTGCCACACCTCACAAACAATGCTTCCATTAACACTGACCTTAATTTCTCCGAACTAACTTGAACCTCTGGCTTCAATGATGTTCCAATGGCAATTACATCATCAAGTCATATCAGTTCGTACTAGATTCATCTTAGATCACATCCTGGCTCATGGCTTTATAATTTGAGCTATGGGGCATGGGAAGGAAAATAGACATTTCTACTCCCATCAATATTAAGCGATACTGATTTTATATATGAACAACACTTCTTTCCTACAATGCCTCTTTATAGCCAACAGCAACAGGATGTGGATGGTGGTGAAGATGGTTCAACTTTTACCATGAATTTGTTGCTGGTGTAGAACACAATGTTTCACAATATACTGGCACTGATCCACACCAATACTAACAGGTGGCTAATGGTGGCACTGAAAAGGCCCACACAATGTAAAAACAAAACTGCTACGACTGTACCAAGTATCACTGATGAAAAACCACGATCCCTGTTCTGCCTCACCACCCATTTTTTCATTGTAGCTGTGTAATATTTTGCAAAAAGCAAATGCTTAAAACAAAAGGCTAAATTAGCTATAAATAATGAAAATGAAAAATATATAGTCACCCAGACGTGTTGCACTTGCTCAGGTTAAAGTCTGGACATTTTCTGAATTTATTTCAGCTAAGTGTTTAGCTATTCATATCAACTTAGGCACACGTCTTTTTGTCAGTTCCCTAATATTTAGAAATGGGACCAACAACTTCAAATCATAACTTTCTTGTAATGTGTACTGGAAATACACCTGCTTTGACACCAAGTTTGGCTGCAACCTCTCTTCCTTTTCCTTCTCAGTCTAAATAACATGAAAATCTCAACCCTTTCCTGCAGATTGTCAAATTTGACAATGTACAAACTTGATGTCCATTCAATCTTGAATTAAGTTTGAAATCCTCAGTTTAAAACACCAATGCCCAGATTACCTATTTTCAATTCCAGAATACCCTCACCTTTGCTGAACATTCTTGTACAATACTGGAATCTATTTGAGACACCTTGGCAACACTGACTATGCCTCTCCATTGGCAAACTCTAGGTCTTCAGGGCTGCTAACACCTACACCCTTAAAGCCCTGTGAGCTGTACTCCAGATACACTCGCAGTCAAGAAGCCATTATATTAATATGATGGACAACTCCTACAACTTGACATCTTCCCACTTTTGAAAACTTCTCTGATGTCTTGCACCCCGTGCTGTTTAGATTTTGGACCATTGCATGTCTTCAACATGGCCAACTCTCAGCATCGCTATTTCTATCTTTTGAACATCCTCTCCTTGATAACATTCCTCTCCATACCACCTTGCTACTTTCCTTCTAGTCTCAAAAGCTGAAAGATTGGATCAACAGCTTGGTTCCCACTTGTTACCTGATCAGTCCCTTGGTAATTTGTAAGTTATTGCTCTGCATTAGCTCAGTTTAGAGAAGAAAGAAAAATACACCTTAACTTCAAAATGTTACAAGATCTATTTTCTAATTTGCAGACCTTGAATATTGATCCCAAGATACCTCATCTGAGGAACACTTCAAATACCACAATCTTAACCTACACTCTCCCAAATCTCCACTCTATTTAACTGAACAGTACACAAGCCATTGTGGTAAATCCTTTCAGACAGCTGTGCATTCCCGAAATGCTCTGGCAAATACAAATCTAATGCTCTAACCCACTGCTAACAAAAGTTACACATTAGTTTGGTATTTGAGATCTAATTGCTAATGTGCAATATTCCCAATTCAGTACATAAACTGGATATCCATTCCATCTCAATTTTGCAACCCTTACCCTAAAAAGCAGTCCACATCATTCAACCACTGGTTAACAAACTGGGTGGTGATTGGCTCAGTGTTGTTGGGAAAGTGAAGATTTTCCAAGGTATTCAGCAACAGGATTGGATTATAGTACAAAGCAGCAATGGCAACTTGCAGACACATAGTTCTTAGTTCACTGGTCTTGACTTCTCTGGTCAGCCTCTCAAGTGCTGCTTCCACAAAAAGAGGTATGCACTGTGGGGGAAAAGAAAAATACATTGCAAACCACAAGGTGAAACACATTTAAAAAGAAACAAAGTTTAAGAGAATGTCTTCCAACTTGTCAAGATATCAAACCAGCAAGTTATCAGGGCAATACAGCTTGTAAAATACATTTAGTGCTAAGTGACTTACTTTTGTGTTAACACCTAAATATCTTTTCTATCTTATTTGGTGACTACTTTGTCAAATTTGTGGACAATAACATTTTTTGTTTGAATCATTCCAACACTACCTGACTGGTTCACCTCAAGGGGCAAAATACCGTATCTGCCCAAGTGGTCACTATTTGTAAGGGCATTCGTACAACATTAGGGAGTACACACTGTGGATGACTATAGGCAAGCTCAAGTATGTTTTCATTCAACAGGTCTGTCTCTCCAGCAGTCATGTACATTAGCAATGGAAGATAACCAAAGCTGCCCGAAATCATTAACTCATCACAGGAAACTAATCTGGGGCTTTAATTTTTTGTCTGCCGTGTCAAGAAACTGAACCTATTTGTGGAAAATAGCTGAGGCAGTGCTGTATTAATTCGAAGATTTCTAAAACTTCTGTGTTTTGTCACTATTAGCTGTTTGCTTTTTAAGTTAAAAACACAAACTGCTGCACAAAAATAACTTAGAAAAGGTTAGTTTTCAAATTTCCATTGGTCAAAAGATTAGTATTAAAGTAAAACAAGCCATACTTCTAATCAAAACTCAGATGTTGCAACATCTACAATACTAAAAGCTTTGAGTATTTTTCTTTGGGTGGGAGGGAATGTCTTCAAACATTTCAAGTCAGATTTATTGAAGGGCTATCAATGCTGCTATTTGCCATCATACTCTTCTCACCTGGTCAATGCCACGTCCTTTGCACTGTAGAATTATCACTTCTAACAGTTTAGCTGCATGGCATTCCGCATCTTCTCCTGCATCTCCTGTTAATACCTAATAACAGAATTAAATTCAATTTTTCTCTAAATAAAATAGCATGAATAGTGGTGAACAATTTCAACAATTAGAACTTTAAAATTAATAGGGCATTAGCATGCACGGCAGAATCACTGAAGCTTTAAACAGCTGGTTTCAATGTGTGTCTTCTACACTATATATCCCAATCTGCATACCATTCCTGAGCAGTCTGCTACAATCAAGCAACATGCTCCAGGAATTTGCCAGTTTCTTTTAATCATGAGCAGCTCAAGTACAGAATAGGAGGCTTTGCCCCATCAAATGCCTGACCGCAAGTTTATTTTCACGTTAGAGATAGAAGTGGGAACTCAAACAGCGTAACTATCAATTATACTGCTCCTTGGAACAACCAGTTGGAACTGCAATAAAATCAGGAGATGCTTTCAGGACAAAAGAATCAGTCTCAACTGACCACCTCTCACTATTCACCACTAGTGGAACTACAAGGTCAGGCCTGTGAAGCATCTGTTCCATTACATTATAATTATTGTATAAACAAATTGTTAGCGATTGCGGAAGTGCATGCAGATCAGGAGCACAGTCGATTGTCAACTCCATGGAATCACAGTAACTTGTTTCCAGCTCCAAGCTGTTCAGTCACCTTTGAGCCAATTGTGTAATTGTTGCAAAGCAAATGGTTTGTTATGAATTACCATCACTATTCCGCAGACCAACCAACTTACTGGTGCCAACAAGAGCTATATGAGTAAATATCCTCTGCTCCCAACTATCTGCAACTTTTATTTCAATTACTGGTTGTTCACAGCTGTTTACAATGCCTATCAGATTACTTGCTTTCAGACCTACAGCCACTCTTTCAAACACTGCTTTTTAAAAACAATTATTTCAGTCCTTTGTTTTTAACAGCAAAAATTAAAAGAGTCCGTCCTTATACAATATAATCTGAAGAGGGGTCACTCTGGACTCAATATTAACACACTCTCTTCACAGAAGCTGCCAAACCTGTTGAGATTCACCAGACTTGCACTGATCCAGCTCCCTCAGAGCAACACTCAGATTCTTATGTCAGCCAGGACTCCATCATTGGACAAGCTTAACATCCCCAGTCAAGGAACTCATTCAATGAGGTCCACCTAGCTGACCTAGTTGCAATCATTACAGAAAGCAAAGTTGAAAATCACAACACCAGTTTGTAGTCCAACAGGTTTATTTGAAAATACAAGCTCTTGGAGCACTGCTCCTTCGTCTCATGGGGCAGGATATGTAGGACACAACTTATATGTAAAAGATCCAAGTGGCAAACAACTGATGCGATGCATTAGGTAAACCTAGATAGTTGTTCAGTCTTTAATCACTTAAAATGGGGATGCAGGTTTCAGTAGATTAATTTCTAAATTCCAGAATTTCTTTCAAGTCACTACCCTTAGATAACTAAAGGTTTTATCAGTATAAAAAAAGTAACAGCTCAGCTCAGATAATCAAAATCCCTAGATTGTGGAAACAGGCCATTTGGTCCAATAAGGCTACACCTACCCTCTAAAGAGCACACTATCCAGACCCATTCCCCTACCATATTGCTCTACATTTTCCTGGACTAATGAACCTAGCCTACATCCCTGAACCCTATGGGCAATTTAGCATGGCCAATTCACCAAACCTGCACATCTTTTGACTATGGAAGGAAACCACAGCACCGAGAGGAAACCCATGCAGACACAGGGAGAATGTGCAAACTCCATGTAGACAGACAGTCAGAGTCTGGAACTGAACACAGATCCCTGGCGCTGAGAGGCAGCAGGGCTAAAACAATGAGCCAGTGTGCACTAAATGTGTGAGGTTAGAGTCTGTGCCCCAACCCGGAGTCAGACTGGTTCTATTATCAAAGTAGGAATTTATAAAATGTCACATTGACTACCTACACATGATGCACTTTTTGAAAATAGAATGTATCTGCAAATACAAATTCACTCCATAGACTTATGTGCATGGAGGTGAGGGACAAAGGCACACAAACTGCGTGCATGCGTGTGACAGAGTATATGCAGACAAGTGTGAGTGAGACACAGCATGTGAGAAGAGGGTCGACATGAGTGTTTGTTGGGGGGGGGGGGGGAAAAGAGAGTGGGTGCGTGAGTGCAAGAGCACACGATTCTGGTTGAGGCAGTCTTCACGGGTCCCAAACTTGGCTATCAGCCACTGCTCAGTGGCTCCGCGTTGTTGCATACCCTGAAGTCTGCCTCAGAGGATGCTCACCTGAAGATCCAAGACCGAATGTCCTTGACCGTTGAAGTAGTCCCCCACTGGGAGGGAGCATTCCTGTCTGGCAACTGTTCCATTGTACAGGGGACCCCCAGCTTCTGTCACGACACTACAGATTTCTTACAGCAACTCAGCACCCACATACCAGTCAATCGGAACATTTCCCATCAATGGACATTTCAGCACTCTATACCAACATCCCTGCAACAGCCTCAGTACTCAATACCCACAGCCGTCAATCTTCAGGCACCATCCTAAGACTGATCTGCTTCATACTCAACCACAATATCTTCATCTTAAACAACTAGTTCTTGATCAAAACACAGAACAACCATGGGGTCCACATTTGCACCCCATATGCCAACATTTCCATGCACAAGTTCGAACAAGACTTCCTTGCTGCACAGGACCTCTGACCAATACGCCAGATACAGTGACGACAATTTCTTCCTCTGGACTACGGTGAGGAATCACCGAAATAGCTACAGTGATATCAACTCATTTCATCCACCAGCCGTCTTACCATGGACTACACTTTAGAATCAGTCTCATTCTTGGGCACATGCATCAAGGACAGATACTTCAGCACCTCACTGTACCACAAGCCTACAGATCACCTCACGATGCTGCACTTCTCTAGCTTCCACCCTAAACATTAAAAAAGCCACTCCCTACACAAACACTGGATCTGTTCAGATGAGGGGGAATGCAACGGACACCTGAAGATGTTGAAAGACACCCTAAGAAATGGATATGACACCCAACTGACAGATCACCAGTTCTGTTGTGCCACAGTGAAAAACCATAACTATCTCCTCAGGAGACAGGATATGACCGAGAGGGTATCCTTCATCATCCAGTACTTCCCAGGAGCACACCATGTTCTTGGCAGCCTGCAATACATTACTGATGACGATGAGCACCTCACCAAGATCTTCCCTGTGCCTCCACTTCTTGCCTTTAAACAACCACCAAACCTTAAATAGACCATTGTTCGCAGCAAACTGCCCAGCCTTCAGGGCATCAACCATAATACCATACACCACTAAGACATTTTAAAGCATTGACAAGGATACTACCATAAGTGGGGACACCACCCATGTGCACAGCAGGCACTCATGTAACTCAGCCAATATTGCCTATCTCATTCGCTATATGCCAGGATGCCCCAACACATTGTGTATTGGCAAAACCATAAAGATGCAATGACAATGGATGAATGGACATTGCGCAACAATCAGAGAGGGATGTTCCCTCCCAGTGGGGGTACACTTCAGTGGTCAAGGTCATTCAAACCTTGGATCTTACAGTGAACGTCCTTCAAGGTGAACTTTGGTACATGCAACAGTGTAGAGCTGCCGAGTGGAGGCTGACAGCCAAGTTTGATACCCATGAGGACGGGGTCAACTGGGATCTTGGATCTATGTCACACTACAGGTGACCTCACCACACTATACAGGGGAACCTCGATTATCTGAACGAGATGGATGAGGCACTATTTTGTTCAGATAATTGATTATTTGGTTAATCTATTCAGTGCCTTTTCTCTGGGGCTCAGTTTTCAATTAGGTCTGCTCCCTGTTCAGACAGGGCAACCGCACACCACACCCACGCCCCAAAACCCATCCAACACAGATCCCCCCACCCCCTCTGAGCAGCCAGACAGGACACCAACAAAACTGCTGCTGTTGCGACTGTCTTTTTGGGGGGGGGGGGGGGGGGGGGGGGGGGTAATGAGTCTCCACATAGCGCGCGTGCGCACACACCTTTCTGACAAGTCGTCCCACCCTCACCTGAACTGAACAAGACAATGGGGAAGGGAAATTTAGGGTACACCCTTGTGTCGAACTCCAGGGAATGTATGGGGAGGGAGAGAGGGATGATGGGAGGTCAGTCAGTCATTTAGAGATGCTGGCTGCTCTCCCATCAGTCCAGGACTATTCTCAGCAGCACTTTACATCACTGTAAACAAAAGACACAATCAGTGTTGGGGACACATTTCTGTAGGGACTTTGAGCTCTCCTTCGGATAATTTGATTTTTGGATAATTGGTATTTGGATACTAGAGGTTCCTCTGTATTCTCTCTCCTTCCCCCACACATTTAAGTCTATGGGATGAATTTACATTTGCAGATTACTACTTGCAGACAGACTCTCTGAAGAGTTTTCCACCAAGACCCACTCCCCTACCCTACCCTATTACTCTACATTTACCCCTAACTAATACACCTAATCTACACATTCCTGAACACTACAGGCAATTTAACACAGCCAATTCACCTAACCTGCACATCTTTGAATTGTGGGAGGAAACCCACGTGGACACTGGGAGAATGTACAAACTCCACACATACAACTGTTCAAGGCTAGAATCAAACCCAGGTTCCGGGTGCTGCGAGGCAGCAGTGCTAATCACTGAACTACCATTCCGTCCCATCTCAGGGAAATGACTCGCAAGAAATTCTGGGATTTACATATTAATCAATCTAAACCTGCATCCCATTCTAATGGTGAAAGAATCAACAGCCATCTAGGTCTAAAACATCACATCCGTTGTGTGACACTTCTACCTTTTACTTATAAATTCTACGTGCTAAGTATCCTGCCCCAGCAATACATGAAGGTGCAGCATTCCGAAAGCTTGTATTTTTAAATAAACCTGTTGGGACTATAGCTTAGTGTCATATGATTTTCAACTTTGTCCATTTAAGTCCAACACTGGCACATCCACATTACTGCAAGCATGTCATTCAAGAAAGTCAACCTGGACAAACTAACTGTTTGGAGATCACAGATTTGGTGGGGATAAACATAAGGGAACCCACTGGACGCAATAGACAAGATTAAAAGTAACATAATTAGAAGTTAGCAAATTGGACTGAAAATTTGAGGAAGAAATGGGGAAAGCAAAAGCAATTTCACAATGTTTTTAATCGGAAATAAAACTTGAAATTTGTAGATATGGTGTAACCTCAACTCCAGAAAATAAATTCAGAAATAGCAGCTTTCTGGATTTTTCTAATCAAAAATGTACTGTAAGACTGGTCATTCATGTCCATGCAAAGTTAACATTATGGCCCTGACAGCTGTTAATAGTACCTCAAATTTGTTTTTTTCCCCAGCCATTACTAAAACGGCCATCCTCAAGAAGTGCAACTGATTTGCAATTAGAGGGTGAATGGTGCGGTAGTAGTATGATTTCAAGAAAGTTTTTGATGAACAGAATATATTCTATATGCAGTCATCATCCCCATTCTCTTCTCACCACACAAGTATTGCTGATACAGATATGCTTTCTCACGATAAAAAACATAACAAGGACAAGTTGGACCATAGGATCTGTTTCCATGCTGTATAGCTCTGACCCAGGGAAAAATTGGAAATACAGTATTTTAATTTCAAAATAATGTGTTGTCACTGTTGTGTGCCTCCAGTACACATTCACACCTGGCTCACAAACAAGGAGTTCTAATACTATTCAGAAATCCAAAAATAACATGGTCACTTATAATGGAAAACAAAGGAACATTAACATGGAATGGGCTGTAAGTTATACTTTGAACATAAATAAACTTTTTGCTATGGAAAGGCAGTCAGAAGGACTTCAGCATATGTTCACAGGACATTAAACACATTGAGGGTTCATTAGATTAACTAAGTTTAAACAAAACTAATCAAATTCTAGACTTTAAGAGATAAGAGTGCAGAAGTGGAAAGGTTGGGCCTGTGAGAAACTTACAGGCCGAGGGCTCACATTTCATGGACAAAGGCAACAGTGGCCATATGCTTACCAAATATCCAAAGGTCTCAGCATTTTATGACAAAGAAATACACAATTATAGCACATTTCATTATCTGTAACGCAAATGCTCTCGGCGACTTGAAATTGGTGGAATTATTCAATTTCAATGGCTTGAAGTATTAGCTTCCCTTTTGCTTATTGTTATTACCACCAAAATAATAGACCAATGCATTCTTAAAATACGATTAGCAGAATTGAGGGGGAGGGGTTGTAGCTGAGTGATGATGGAGGTGGGGAGGCATTGAATCACATTACATTAATGTAAGCCTATGTATTTGTTGACTTGCAAGGTACCATGGACTATTCACGCTGTTTAATGACTTGCTCTCACTTTGTAAGTTGTGTATTTTCGAGTCTCAATTTATGACAAACGGACTTACCTTTTTACACATACTGTAAATCATTTCCAAGTATTTGGTGTCAGATAGTAGCGTATCTGTGTCCACGGTTATATAATTGTGTAAGAGAGGCATCATATCTGTAATATTGAAGTTTTGAACAGTCAAACTCAAAAATTAGTGACCATTTTATAGGTTTACTGGAAGAATATCATAACTGAAAATGTTCTAAATGCAGAACAATTTAATCAGCATCTCAAAATTCTTAAAGGATTGACATCCTTGAATTTAATAGTTTTATGATCTACCGTTAAGTTAAAAGAACAGAATTCTGAACTTTCATTACAGCCTTCAGTCAGGAAGCTGAGAGGTGAATATGATTCTTATTTAATTGACAAACATTGAGGGACGTGAGTTGTTTCTGTTGAAATCTTACAACGACAAAAAAGGGAAGAGAGTGGTCTGGCACACCATGGTAGCTGGTTGAATTTAAATTCATTCATAAAATCACTCTGGAATGGAAAGATGGCCTTTGCAATGGTGACCATGAAACTATGTTGCATCATACTGCCTAGTTCACTACTTTCTTTAGGAAAAGAAATTTGCCATCCTTCCTTAGTGTGACCGATATTTATCCCCAGAACCACAATCATGTGGTTGATTTTGAAAGGCCCTCACAAATAGCCGAACATGTCACTCAAGTCAAGGACAATAAGCGATGGTCAACACCTATATACCTTAAGAGTAGAGAGAGAGATCAATTTTAACAGGCACATTGCTCTATTAACCAACAGTCCCACCTCTCAATTCTGTTTTATTCCACAATCAATTGAAGTATTAATAAAACAGTGATAAATTTGCAGAATTATTTTACTTCGAAAAGATTGCGAGCAAATATCCCACTTGATATATTGGTGAGCTGGAGTTGAAATAAAAAAGCACAAAGACAACTGTTCTAAATTTAACTAAACTTTTGATTCCTAATACCAAAAACAGTCTCAATGTGTCAATTTACACGAATAATACACTTTTTTCTTAATTATCTGCTTTTCATTTCTTGCTCACTATTTTGCCTCTCACCTTTCTGAAGTTGGAGTTTGCTGAGGTACAATTCCATAGCTACTTGGTACTTTTTGTTAAAGGACGTTGTGTTTGCAAATACAGCATGTTGTATGCCATCCATTCTACTTGACACTGCCCAAATACCCCACATATGCATTTTTCACAAGAGATGACTTCACATTTACTAGAAGTCATTACCTAGTAATTTTCTGCCAGTTTTAGCAATCGAACAACTACTTCAACACAAAAGGAGCTTATGATATGAACATCTCATGTTAAATCCAGCACAATAAATCAACCATCAGTAAACTCAGGGATATGTTTAAGCTAGTTATGTAACTTTAGCCAGGGAAGACTATTGATGCTGTCAACTATGAATCAGCCAGCACTGAATTCCATGTTACAGGCTTCTGTAATTGAACATCATGACCAAGAATTATCAAACTAAGTCAGGCAGAAATGACTGACAATGGACATACATACTTGGAGAATACTCAACTAGATATCAACTATTCAATTTTGTTGGGTTCTTGTTACTTAGTTGAATACATGGATATTATACCTATTTGCATATATATTTGCCATGCACCACTTTGTTTCTACATAAATTTCTTTTGATGTCTTGTGCACAACAAATATGAGCCACGCTTATTTCCTTACCAGTATAATAATCAAAACCATCCTGTTGGAACACCTCAAAAACAAGAGGCAAAAGTTGCCACATCTGTAGTGAGACTTGCTGACAAGTCAGACTGTGTGCCAAGGACAAGATTTCCTCATAAAATTCTGAAATAAAAGAACATGGACTTAGTAATCTACAAACCACAAGATAACTGTGCTGCACTGATGTAAAAGTCATTACATACCCAGCACATGCTGCTGCAAGACAGTTCCAATAACCTGCAAACAGATACCTTCCAGCTGCTGCGTGATCTGAAGTTGAAAGGAGAAGTTCAAAATCCATTAACTTGACTCAGTAATAGATATTATAGGCCAAAACTACAAGGGTGCAAACCTAATCAAGGGTTAACTATGCAAACAATCCAGTAAGTAACAAACATATGTTCAAATAAAACCTGCCATCTGAAGAACCAACCTCTTTGTGATCTTCCACAACCGTAAGGAGTGTATCAATAGTATTAAGAATTCCCATTGCAGTTACTGCCTTATCATCGCTGCCCTCCTCTTCTGGGCCAGTCTGTATGACTTGGTTAAAGGTCATTGCCTACATTAAAACAAAAACTCTAATCTTACTATAAATCTCTGGATCAGCTGAAGGAACTGTTTGTTTTTATAGTTCACTTTTATTACAATTGAAATAAGCAATGGTTCAATTGCTCAGAACAAAGCTAAGGTGACTAAGCAGTATGGCAAATGGGAGACAGCATACAGAAGGAGAGCTCTCTGAAATTGTGGTTATCATGGACAATATTATTTAATATGCAAGCTTATTGAACATAAACTGCTTACCAAATGCTGAGTCATCTCCACTGCAATGGGGGTTACTTCTTCACTATATTCACAAATCATTTTCTGAATCACATTAGTTAAGTCATCATTCTCAGTCTCTCTTACTATGTGCAGCAAGGCCTGCATTACAGGTCTGATAAAAGGCTTGATGTACTCCTTGGCTGCAGAAGGAGAAAATATGTAGTAGTTTTTCTCAGAATTACTTAGACTTAAAGGTAAAGGCTTGAGAACAAATAATAGACATATCCTAAGTTTCCCTGATGCCAGGCACAATTGCATCTGATGAATAGAAATGTAGGCAAACTGATTTTAAACTGCTTAAACAACACAACACATTATTCAATTTACTTTCCATTGAAGTCTGTTTCCTGTCTGGGCAGGTTAGGTCCTTCTCTTTCTTAAGAAAAGGAAGATAAAGCTACATTTTTATAGCATCTTTAACAGCTTCAGAATATCTCAAAATCCTTGACAGTTAATGACCAATTCGATTATTGCAAAAGTCCACGAACAACAGTTAAACAACGAGCTCAATTGCTGAAGGACAAAAATGTTGAATTTTCTAGGTAGAAAATTTGCATTAGAACTAATATGAACAATTCTGGTGTCATAAAAATCTAGTGGTTGATTTAATTTAGAGATGTTTATGACCATAATTTTAAGGATCTTGAACTAATATCAGTAATTCACTGCATTTCACCTGATCTTACCCCTCTCAAAGTCACAGGTAGATGAATGTCACAATCAATGCTATATTGAGGGGAAGTCTGAATTGGATTTTATTACCTTTCTCCTGGTTACTGATGAGGACCTGAAGAGCTATAGCAGCCTCCACTTTGACAGGCATTTCTTTATCTTCAATCAGGCACCTTCTGGTCAGCTCCAGTGCAGTCTGCAGATTCTGGTCATTCTTAAACTTAACCTCACAGAAATAATGAAGGACCCAACAAGCCTAAAAAGAAAAGTTTAAAGGTCAAATGTTACACTCCCCACACTTTGATTACCTGTGATTCAGTGACCAGTCATTTCTATTGGGCAACCAACATTCACTGATTATATTAATGGCAAGGCCATATTACGCAAGTTGCCAGGTAGTTACAGCAGTTAAAGTCTTGTTAAAGTGCCATTAACCAAGACTATAATGTGACATTATATCTTTTTAGTATGGTTACAATGTAGGGGGCAGCCACTTGGCCCACGTCAGTATCAGTTTTGTGGAGAATGCTAGTTGCACTCCCAGATTTTATTTAATCTCACAAATTTATTCTCTTCAGATTATTAATCAGTTCTCTTTTCAGAGGAATGACTGAATTTAGCTCCACTAGATTTCCAGACAACGCACACCAGACTCAAACCATTTGCTATATAAAAAGATTCGTCCTTTTGTTGCCATTGGAACGTTCGCTACTCACTTTAAATCATTTTCCTCAGGTTCTCAACCCTTCCACTAATAAGGGGAAAAAAATTATCTACTGTCTGTACTTAAAAGTTTCCTTGATCAAATCACTTGTCCTCATTTTGAGAAACATTCTCAAAACTTTTCCATATCTTTTCTAATGTCTTCATATCCTTCAGAAAGTTATGCTCAGATTGGACACAATACTTTATTGGAGACCAAGCTAGCAAAGGCTCACTATGAGTTTCTTGCATTCAAACTCCATATCTTAAGGTAAGAATTACCTTCCTGGGTAAAAGAGATGCAAGATGTCATTCAACACTTCAGCAAAGCCCTGTATTTCCACTTATAAGGCTCGTTTTTCACTCCTTAACCAGCCCAGCTCATTTAATTCCTTGTTTTACTGTTTCTATGCCTAAAAAACTATTCCAATTTATTTTTATGTTAGTTGTCTGCATCTTCTCATACTCTAAGTTTTCAACTTCTTTTCTCTCTGAAGCAGATATTTAACCTGATTCTCACCTGCATTATCAAACTGGCATTTACCATACATCCAGTTTTATCGCTATTTCTATGCTTTGTCATCCAGTGAATTCTGGCTTTTGTTGTGCAACCTCTCCTTGTGGAAGTCTACCTGGATTATATTTCCTCTTAAAAGTCCATTGTTCAAGTTTAGTTTTACCTGTCAATCTTTAACTCCAATTTACCAGCAACAAAAATGTTGTCAAGCCACTAAAGTTGGTTCGCTCTATTTTCATTTCAGATTGTTCAGGGTCACCTTTTCATAATTAATTTAAACCGTATGATGTCATGATAATTTTCCCAAATATGGCCTAATACTTGACATACCTCATTCACCAGAATCTGATCTCAGAGCTCGAAAGATAATTATCTCAATAAAGTTCTCCAGGCTTTTTGCTCCTTGCAACTCTTCATTAATAGAAGTATTATAAAATGCATATCAATTATTTCCTAGCTGATTCCCAAATATGCTTTCCACAAAGTTTGAGCTCTCCTTAACATTTCTAACCTGTTATGCACCACCACAACTCTGGGGAGCAAGAACAGTCAACAGGTAGAATTTGTTGGTCTGTCTTATCCTAGTGCCAGGACTCATGGCTTATCCCTTCCTGGTACAATGTGCACACTGGGTGGCACAGTGACTCAATCATTAGCACTGCTACCTCAATGTCAGGGAAGAGGTTCAACGCCACCCATGCATAACTGCATATGCAGGGCTTGCATATTCTCTCCATGTATGTGGGGGTTTCCCCCAGGTGCTCTGGTTTCTCCCACAGTTCAAAGATATGCAGGATAGGTGGATTAATCAAGTTTAATTACCCATGTAATGCCCAAGGATGTGCAGGCTAGGTGGATTAGCCATGGGAAATGCAGGATTACAGCAAAGGCAGTGGGGTACTGCCTTTTCAAATGAGTGAGCAAGCTAATTAATCCAAGAGCAGTTAGGGTTTGGTGACCAACACTGGCCTTGCCAGCAGTCCTGTCCCATTAAAAATAGAATTGTTTTGTTAGTTTGCTACTGCCTCAGTCTGTTCTCACTTAAAGAATGTGATGACAAAACATGGAAGTAAGAGAAGGCAGACTGATCCTATATTGAACCAACTGCAAAGGGCTGAAATGGGGAACTTGAGTACACCTACTCACCCTTGCTCTCATGTAGCCGAGCTCACTGCTGAATAGTGGGAAGACATGGTTTTGCAACATAAATTCCATCTGATCCTTGTAGATCTTTTTCTGTTAAAACAAACAAATGTAACTGGATTAGATATTGCATATAAATTAATAGTGTACAAATATGAAAGCAAGTAGTACACTCTATATTCTTTAAATTGTGTTCACTCTTCAACCATCTCCATTTTAAAAATTCACTGTATGTAGGGGTTACCAGCTAGGCAACATTCATTGCTCATCCCTTACTGCCAGAGGTTGGAATAACAAACTGCTTTCTTGAACACACATCCACAGTCCTGTTATAAAGGGAATTCAGGATTTTTAACCAGCAATTGTGGTGCCACCATACTTCTATTGCCATTTTCCTCCTAGGTGGGTAAAAATCAGGGGTTGTAAGGTATGAAGGTGTCTTGCAGATGTTCTTGTAGTTCATATTATAGATAATGCATGCTGTTACCATTGTGTATTAGTGGTTGCAAACAACGAGATGGGGTGCCAATCAGGCAGTTGCTTTATCTTGGATAGTGTCAAGCTTGTGTTGTTGGAGCTGCACTCATTCAAGCAATATGGAGAACATGCCATTGCACTTCTGACTTGAAGGTCAAGTTTCCAAGTGACACAAGAGCTCCTTATTGCAGAACCCCCAGCCTCTGACCTGCTCTTGTATACCGACAATATTTATATATCTAGTCCAGTGCAGTTTCTGGTCAGTGATAACCCTGGGATGTCGATAGTGGGCTTTTCAGCAATGCAATGCCACTGAAGAACATGAGGCAATGGTTAGATTCTGTTTTGTTGGAGATGTCATTGCCTGCTACTTGTACAGTGCAAATATTACTTGACACTTAACAACCCAAGTCTAAATGCTGTCGAAGTCTTGCGCCATTTGGACACTGACTACTTTAGCACCAGGAAGTCATGAATGGTTCTGACCATTGGTAATCATCAGTACCTAATCTTATAATAGAGGGAAAATTATTGAAATAACTGAAGATATTTTGTAGAGGACACTACCCTGAGGATGTCCTGCAGAGATGTCAACTACAACCATCTCCCTTTGTGCTACATATGACTCCAAACAGATTTCCCCACTCCAAATAATTTATTGTCATCCACCAAATGCAATTTCACTCTGGGATTCTTCAGTTCCAAGAGGCAACCAAATGCAGAAACACCTGTCACATGTCTGCATCCTTCCCAGAGATAAGTGATTGATTGCTGTGAACACAAGGAGCACAAGTACAAAATTATTCTGCTTAAGATCTGAGTTAGAACATGCTGCAAAACACAATCTAATTTCTCAATGAAGTCCACATAATATCAAAGACAAGACAGCACATTGCAATCACATACGTAAGACTGCACACATTCCCCACCAGGTGGAGCACAACTGCAAATGTATGGTACGTCTTTGCAGCTGCCTGCTACAAGAATGGTACCGTTGGCAACAAAACAGATGGAATGTTGGACCAATTTGTACTGTTGCTCATGTCCAAACCAGGACTGAACTGGCACGAGGCGCCTGGAGGAAACAGCAGCAAAAGCAAGGAGGATTATCTTAAAAGTAAATTAATGTTAAATACATGCACATGCTGACATCAGATCTGTACAGTGCAGATAGAGGCCATTCTGCCCACTCAATATGCACCGACCCTCTGAAGAGCAAACCACCCATATCATAACACTGCATTAACAGTGGCTAATTCACAACCTGCACATCACTGAATGCTAAAGGCAATTTAGCATGGCCAATCAACCTAAGCTGCACATCTTTAAACTATGGGAGGAAACTGCAATGTCTGGCAGAAACCCACATAGACAGAACGTGCAAATTCCACACAGACAGTCACCAGAGGCTAGAATCGAACCTGGGTCTCTGGTGCTGTGAGGCAGCAGTACTAACCACTGAGCCACTATATCATACCTGGACCTCAGGGTGGGAGAGAAGATACATTAAATAAAGCAAATCCGATGAACAAAATTATACAAAATGAATAGGTTGAAGTATAAATACAGTTTTTGTACTTTTTTATATAAAAATGGTGTGGTTGTGTCAAATTAATTTAAGTCTACAAACACATATTGGGCCTCGCGTCTCATGGATGTCCAACTGCCAGGAACATGAATCTCAAGTGACCTTTTCAGGCAGTGGTAGCGCTTCTGATGTTCAAAATGTTCCAGTGTTAATGAAAAGGTCAGCTAACTGAACTCCATGAATAGGATATGGAGACTTTATTAGCAGCAAAACAGCTTGGATGTGAAGGGCACTATATCAACACACATTCCTATGAGAGAAGAGGGAGGGTTTACCTCGTGAATAATGGCACAGTTCTATGGCGTGAGTACTAGGGAACTGGTTAACTGAAGTGGTATCAGTGTTTGAGTGGGTCGTAGCACAGGACATTATACAATAGAATGGTGTCTGAATGTACCCTGAAGTCTGTCGTGGCAAAATGACTGTCACCTACTTCATCCAGAGATGTGAAGGGCACATTCTATCACTTCAGCATTCAGAGTAACCATTCTGCTAAGATAATCACCTTTAACAAGACTTCTGCTAGGGAGCCAATCATATGCAAAGCTCCATCTTTCTTCCGTGGATCAACAGTTGGTTCTGTGAGTAGTTGGTAACAGAAACCCATTGTTTTCTGCAACACCTGAATAAAAGAATCATTGAGAGGATTACACAAGCCTTTGTTATTGTCCAAAATATCAACAAATATGAAGTAGAAAAGGGGAAAAATAGTTCTATTTTTAAAGGCAGAAGTGTGCTAAGTAGGAAACAAATTATGCATATACTATTCCCATGCGAACAAGGCTGAAACAGATGCTTTAAAGGGAAAGGATCGCTGCTGAATTCGTAATCTCTGCTTGGATATATTTGTAACCATTTCCACACCTGCAGCTAGGGCACTGATGTAATAGACAAACAGTTCTTAACACTTTCAGTTGGTCAGAAATTCAAGGACTGAATCACAGAATCCCAGCATACAATTTTATCTTAGCATTGCCTGGTGGATCATGCTGCATTAGACAATGAAAGTAAAAGATTCTTAAGTGATGTTATATTGTCAATGCAGAGAGGTTGTTAGCCCTTATTAGAGTCTAGGGTCAGTAGCATGATCTCAGAATAAGGAAATGGTTGCTCCTGATTTCAACAGGGTTGGAGCAGAAGAGTAGAGAAACCTTACTGCAACTTTACAAGGGGCTGGTGACACCACATCTGGAGTATTGAGAGTTTTGGTCCCATTATTTAAGGGGAAGATAGCTTTCATTGGAGGCAGTTTAGTGAAGACTCAAGGATGATCCCGGATATGGAGGAATTGTCTTATGAACAAAGATTAAACAAGCAGAGACCCTACTCACTTGATTTTAGAAGAACGAGAGTTGAACTCATTGAAACATATAGTATTCGCAAGGGGCTTGATCAAGTAAGTGCTGAGAGAGTCTAGAACCACAGGGCACAGTCTCAAAATGAAAGGGTGCCAACTTATGACTGACTTAAGGAACAATTTCTTCTGAGGGTTGAATGTATTTGGAAATCTTGCCAGAGCGTGCTGTGGGGCAAGTCCTGGTGTGTATTTAAAACTGGAATAGATACATTTGTGGCCAGTCAAGGGAAAGTGAATCCAAGGAATTTTGGATCAGCTGCAATCATACTGAATGATTTTAAAGGTTCAAGGGGCCAAAACAGCCTATTCTGTTTCTATTTCTTATAGTCTCACAAATAAGCACATTTAAGCCAGAAATGACAGGGGGGGGGATTTCTTCCGAGGATATTGAATCTTTACTGCAGCGAGTGGTAGAGGTCGGGTTAAACATTTTCAAGGCAGAAATAGACACAATCTTTCATGAGGTAAGAGAATCAAAGGTTACGGGGGAAAAAAGTCAAATGTAATTGAGGATTTATCAGATTGGCCACGATATTGTTGAATGATGGAGCAGAATCAATGGGCTGTATGGTCTACTTCTGTTCCTATGCCATGTGATTTTGTTATCCTAAAAGACGAATATAATAAGTGGCAATTCAACAGCTGTGTTGGCTCTTCACTAAATTGATCAATTTTCAACTGATTTCCCTGTAGAATTAACCTAATCTTTGCGCAATATTCTGAAACATGTGGCATGACCACACCATGTTGAAGTAAACTGAGTTAAGTATGAATGAAAGTAAGCATTAAACTGTTATTTGCTACCATAAAACCCAAAATAGAAAAAATTGAATAGGGAACATCTTTTACTGCTCTGAAATTTAACAGAATTAGGGTACAATTCACTTTAGTTTTATGTATTCTTTATTTGGGCAATTTGCAATCACAAAGCCTGTTACTGAACATGCAAAATGCCTGCAAGGTCAACAAAACACTTGGTGGTCACAATGTTCCCTCCAAGCTGCCTGCTCACGCAGACCGAGGGTTCCGAAAAACAGGCCACACAAATTATGATCTCAGATTCTACTTTGACCAACAGTTTCCAGCTTAAGAAACAACTTAAAAAGCTATACACAAAAAGCCCTCAGCCAAGAACAAAACTAGCAGACTAAAGCACTGATTTTTAAAGAGCACATTTTAAATTAGCAAGTAAACAATTACAGCATTTTGTCTGAATATTTATAAGTGCAAACTACAGGGAAAAAACCCAGCTAACAGCAATATCTAAATATCACAGTAAAAACTCACTTCTTTTCTTTTACTGCAGGCTGTGTACAATAATGTCTGAGCAGCTGTTGTTGCAGAGATGAAATCTTCAAACACATCTATAGATAAAACCCAGGAATTAATTGTAAAAATGATGATCCAGCCCCCAACTGCAAATTGATCAAAATCAAATTAATTCTGATTTCAAATTAAACCACAAGCTATCTTAACAGCCAGAAGATAGAAATACAACCTGGATTGTAATATATTCACTCTATACTTTAGCTTTCTGTTCCAGATTTATTCAAAAATCAGCTAGGTTCAAAATACAAATACGTTGCTCCTCCATATCTAGACATGTACAGTAGTTGATAATTAAACTAGTAACTAGAGAAGGTGGCTCCAAGGTATTGTAAATGACAGGAGAAGCCCAGTAGATCAGCATAAAAGACAGGAGTATTTTCAACACCTACAATCCAAAACTACCTAGAAGATGATCGATTTCAGTGTCCTCCCAAGATTTCCAGCATTACAGATGTCAGTTTTCAGACAATTAAATTCAACATGGTTAAATCACGCAACTTGAATATACTCTATATTGCAATTGCTATGGAGTCTGACAGCACTCTGCCATTTGTATCAAAGATGTGTAGACCAGTATGACCATACCCCTAACAAAGCTGTTCAAGTCCAGTCACAATACAGGAATCTACCCGACAAAATGGAAAACTGCCCCATCCTGAGCACAAAAAGAAATCTGGCCAGTTACAGTCCAATTACTCTCCCCACGTATATTAGCCAAGTGATGGAAAGTGCCATAAAAACTGCTCAATTCAGCAGTAATCTCTTTATTGATACTCAGCTTGGGTTCCATCAGGACCACTTAGCTGGAGCTCACTGCAGTCTCAACCAAAATGCAGACTAAAGAGCTGAACTCTAGAAGAAAGATGATATCTATTGTTCTTGACATCAAAACTGCATTTGTCCAAATATGGCATCAAAAAGACCAGAGCAAAATCAAGTCAACAGAAATCAAGGATTCATGATCTAGCAAAGGAAAATGGCTTTGGTTTTGAAAAAGCTAATTACCTTCATCCCAAGGCTTCAGTGCAGGAGTTCCTCAGGATAGATATTTTCTAATTAACCTGCTCATTGATATTATATATCTTTGGGTAGGTACTAGAACTTAGGCAATCCATCTCCAAACATGAACAATACTTGAAGCAGCTCAATCACATGTAGCAAGACTTGGACAACATTCAGGTTTGCGCTAATAAATGGCAAGGAACACGTGCCAGATATCGAGAATCTCCCAAGATCAACATTTTGAGAATTACCAATGAAAAACACAATTGGACTGGCTGTAGAAGAGGTTAGAAATTAGAAATAATTCAGATCCTGACTTCCCAAAGCCTGTTCAGTTTAGTGTTTCACTAACATAAGCTTTGCATCATCCACAACAGCAGCCTGTTTGGCATCAGTGGTTATAATCTACAAGACACTTCAGCAACTCAAACCCCTTCCAACAGCATTTTTCAAACTTGCAATCTCTACTACTTAGAAGGGCAGCCATATGAATGTGAATGCATGGGAACACCACAAAGTTAATTGACAAATATATCATCCTGGTTTGGAACTATAATGCTCTTCCTTCAATAGCTGAAAATCATTGAACTCCTTCCTTAGGAGCTTATGGGTGCACCTATGTATCTTTATAATGGTCCAACAAGCTACTCACCATCACTTCAAGGGCAATTAAAGATGGTTAACAAATACTGACATAGTTTCAGCTCACATTCATGAAAGAAAAAGAACAGAATAAACTTTTAGGTAACTTATGTGACAAACTGTCAGGAAATTAAATTCTACAGTTAATTTATCAGGACTTCAGCTAATCCTTTTACTACTGATTGATACCAGTGACTACGAATTAGAGTTTCATGTAATGTATGGAAGTCTAATGAGAACACATTTCTGGGTAAGGAGTATGGTTTATGGCATTGGCAGACGGCTAAATTGCCAGGTTCCCACCTCCTACCCTAAACATTTACATCCAACAATTCCTGTAAATGACGTTGCAGCCAGTGGGATGAGATTCACCTCACTGAGCTGAAGTTGGATGGAAGCTTGCTGATAGCTGTTGTCTCTGCCCACATGGACAGTGCTTGCTTGGATAAAACACTCAAGGGGGTACAATTACAATTCAAAGACATTTGCACAGGTACATGAATAGAAAAGGTTTGGAGAGATACGGACTAGCAGATGGCAAGTGGGACGAGCTTAAATTTGGGATTATATTCAGCATGGATTGGTTAGGTTGAAGGGTCTGTTTCTGTGCTATGTGACTATAACAACAGTCTATGTGGAATCACCATACCCAGGAATTAATGCAAAAGGAGGCAGTTTGCTTGAATTATCTAAACTTAAACCACAGGATTTGGTGGCAAAGTAGAAGGATAGATTTTATTTTTAAAAATATCATTTATTTTTCAATACAGCTCTCTCTCTTTAGGAATGAAATAATACATTTGTAAATTAATACCCTTACCTATGAGCCAAAATGATATCTTACCAAATTTCATTCGAATATACTCATATGGATCCTCCTGCCATAGCTCCTCATCTGCATCTGTATAGCACATCAGGGGGAAAACAACATCTTGGATAATGCCCTACAAATATATCAAATGTGTTAGGATAATAATTCATTAACAAACTCAAAATTCATTCATTCAACATTTTTTTCTAAAAAATCTCGTTCTAGTTGGTGTGCAATTTCAATGCGACAGCCCTAGTTAACTTACCCAAATGACCGATCTTCTCATGAGCCACAAGTGTATGTCCATAGCTTTCATACTTATTATTCTCACTTAATGCATTATCCCTTGGTAATCATTAGATTAGGAGTAGGAACCTTAACAACCGCCCTCTTTATTGAGGCACAAAAAAAGGTGAACGGAATCATTCCTATTCCCCATTCCCAAACCCTGAAAATTTCCTGATTTAGAATCGCTGCCCTTGTGCATTGACAATAATTTGTGCTTAAAATGAATTGCCCCAGATGTTTTCGCTCGAGCACTGTACAAAGTATGACACCAAGTTACATGAGAAGACATTGGTCAAATTTAGTCATCTGACCCAAAGACACAAAGTAGTGTCTTAAAAGAAGGCTTGAGGGCAAATGAACAGATTTCCAGAGTTTGAAGGCTAGGTAGTTGAAATCACAGCCCATCAATAGTACACCAATTAGGATGGTGAATGCAGAAAAGACCAGAATTATACGAGTGCAAACATTTGAGGGATGCGGAGCTGAAGGGGTTTGGAAACAAACATGAAAACTTTAAAATCAAGATACTGTTTACTCAGAAGGATGTCAGAGGGCACTGGGGTAATAGGGAAAGGTACCTGCTCCTAATTAAGACAAGACATTAGGCAAAATACAACTGCAAGTTTATGCAGGACAAAATTTGATAGATCAGCAGTGGGTTGGAACAGTCAGTTTACCACTAACAAAGCACAAGTTAGAGCTTCATGTGGTAGATGACCTGTAACAGGGTCAGTTTTAGTAAAGGCACAAACATACGTTTGCAAGTTCATCTCACATTCAGTGTGACAAAGATATGACCAGATCATCTCAGACCATTGCCAAGCAGAGGTACAGAACTGGCAAGGGAATGGAGTTTGGAGCAAGAACTGAAAATCATGGCTTTCTTCTTCCTAATATTTAAACTACAGGATGTTTCTGCTAGGTCAGTACTAGATGTCAGATAATCTGTCTGATGTCACGCCAATGGTGACGTCAAGAGGGGTTGTGGCAACGTATTATCAACATACAACTAAAACTAATGCTGTGGCCTTGGATGATGCCAAGGGCCAGCATGCAACTGTGAATTAGAAGGAGAATCAAGGACAGTACCACGGAGGCCACCCTTAATAATAGCACGAAAGCAGGAAGAGAAGCAATTGCATGCAATTCCCGGGCTAAATTAAAACAGATAGAAATGGAATCAGGTGAGGGCAGTGCCAGCCACCTAAAATGAGGGCAAAGAGGTAATGAAAGATGGCGGCATGTAAAAGACTACAGGCAGGTCAAGAAGGGCAAGGAGAAAAAGCAGCATGTGCATATTAAACCAAAATTTAACTTAGTTGACATGAAAAAAGCCTGATGACGACCTAAATGATTAGGAAAGTCACTGTTTTAAACATGTTTTTGTCACTTTCTGAAAGGAACTGTTAGTTATATGATGTAACTCAACAGCAGTGGACTGACTTGTCACAGCAACTCTGAAAGGCTACAGTCCTGATTAAAACAGACACAACAAACGATCAATTAAACTGTATTAATCATAAATTTTTATTCTATGAGCATCATGTGGTTCATTAGAATACCAAAGTGGCAACAGCTGAGCAAGCTACGGTTGTGGTCAAAGTCTGCTAAGACCAAGAATTAAGCCTCTTTTCACAAAAAAAATCAAGTTCTCTTGAGTTAATTGATCAAATTGGCAATGGAAAGCAACATAGGAGATAGGAGTGTGTCAAAGTTTGAATGTACAACTTGTCTGCGTAAAATAAAATTAGAAGAAAACTTCTCTCAAAGTACATTTAACTAGCTCAAAAGGTTGCCTGATCAGCAGCTGGAGGTCAAGACAGTGAGCTGATCACCTGGTTTGGTCTAATCAAAGTACATTTTATCACTTGAGATTGTAAACACTGTACAGGTAAGATTTTTACACTAGTGTGGCAATGCATTCAAAAAAATTCTGATTATATTCCATTGTTCAAGCTGCCTTGGGCTACTGACATCCAAGTAAACATAACAGACCGGAAGTAGGAATAAAAGCCTACTAGTGGTACAACTAGCTGAGCCACTTGGGAGACAGAGATTCTCCCCACCCTCACCAACTATTATTTACCAGTTCGATTCAAAGAGGTCTTTGCAGTATTTCTTAGTTATACAATTCCAAATATGAATTATATATCAATCAATTCAGGATTAATCAAAACCCACCCTGTATTTTGTGGCAATGCCTTAATATAAAGCAGCAGTTGAATTAAAACTTTAAAAGTTTCATGATTGCTTAACTGGTTACAGCAATTATCACCTAAGCATTTCTTAGACCGTACCAAGTGAAGGAAACTACAACTGGGTTTCAATTTTCCACGTTTTGGGGAGGGGTGGTCTAGTGATGAGAATGACAGAAAACACTTTCTCATTCTAGCTTATTAGCTGACCTCCTGTGCTGTATTATTTTATATCAATTGAGAAAGTGTAACACAATCAAATGATCTCAATGCGAGCACATACCTTGGTTCAGTTGTTTCTGCCAGTTAGAAACCTGACATATCAACATTCTGGTGATGCCTCAGACGACGAACGTCCACGTAATAGCACATTTTCAACATTTGAAACAGACAAAGTAGCTCCATTGGTTAATTAGCTTAAGTTTAGGTCAAGATTAGAGTGTGCTTGAAAAGCACAGCAGGACAGGCAGCTTCCAAGGAGCAGGAAAATCAATGTTTCAGGCAAAAGCCCTTCATCGGGAATGAGGCTGGGAACCTCGGGGGGTGGAGATAAATAGGAAGGGGGTGGGGCTGGGGAGAAGGTAGCCAAGCGCGCAATAGGTGGATGGAGGTGCAGGTGAAGGCGATTTTCCTCATTTCCCGTCCCCATCCTCACACTTACCCCAGTTCCAACCTTCCAGCTCAGCTCCATCCTCATGACCTGTCCCACCTGTCAATCTTCCTTCCCACCTATCCACTCCATCCTCCTCTCTGACCTATCACCTTCTCCCAGTCCCAAACCCCCTCTAATCTCCAGCATCTGCAATCCTCATTTTCTCCATGCGTAAGTTTAGGTCTCAACTGATACAATCACAAAATTTGACCCCGTTTAAACATGATTAAAACTCTTGGAAAGATAGCATTATTAAATTTAATGAACTTAATTGAAAGTGTTATAATGTTTTTGATATAAAGGCACTGCTCAGAATTTTTGGTCAAAACATGCAGCATTCAATTGAAATTACAAGGATCCTTACCTGGATATGAGGTTTTAGATTTTTCCAGGTGACAGCATGAGCAACCCCCTGATTGATGTAGTTCAGTGTTTGCTGCAGTACTCGAGGAGCCACATATTGTTTTTCTTTGTATTGATATAAAACTTTCAAAAGCACCTGTAACAATATGTAGTGTTAAGGGCTAGTTTAGATACAAGAAAGCAGAGGTCGGCCAGTCTATCCAGTCTGCTCCATCATTCAATGGCAGATCAGCCATAATCTCAATTAACTATTTCCGGCATTTTCCCTACACCATAATTCCCTCTGAAGAAAATAAAATCATTGGCCCTGAATATAGTTAATAATCCATCCTCAACAGCACTCTGTGGTAAAGTGTCACTACCCTCAGAAGACATTCCAATCAAGTCTTAAATGGACAAGCCCTCACTCAGATGATATTCTGTGGTTCTAGATTCTCCCGAAAAGGGAAACAACCTTTGCACATCGACCCTGTCAAGCCCCCTAAGAAACACATTATTCCATCACGTCACCGCTCATTATTCTGAAATCTAATCAGTACAAGCTCAACATACTCCACCTTTTCTCATAAGACAGTCCCTCCATACACTGTCATCACAGTCAATCAATCTTCTCTGGACTGCATCCATTGCCAGTATACCTTTTGGTAGATAAGGGGACCAAAACCATTCATGGTATTCTAACTGTGGTCTAACCAATGCCTTGTCTAACTTCAGCAAAACCACTCCACTTTCACACCTTATTCCTTTTGAAATAAAGGCCAATATTCCATTGCTTAAAATTTATTAACTTGTGGAATCTGGGCATTGCTGACATGCAGCGTTTATTGCCTGTTCCTAGTGCCCTTGAGAAAGTGGTAAGTTACCTTCTTGAACTACTGCAGATCATTGCAGGTAGACCCAAAAATCCTATTTAGGGAGGGAATTCAAATTCTGGCCCAGCAACAATGATGGAACATCAAATGCTTCCAAGTCTGGATGGGGAGTTGCAGCCGGCAGTGCACCCATATATCTGGTGCCCATCTGCATGGAAGCGGTCATGGGTTGGAAGGTGCTACCAAAGGGTCTTTGGTGAATTTCTGCAGTACACCTTGTAGGTAGCAGAGGTAGACAACCCTGATCAGAAATTCCGAAATCCGAAAAGCTCTAAAATCCGATGGTCTTTTTGTGAAGTTTTTAATCTCATTAACAAGGTTGTTTGGTGTGCAAACAGTTAACCTAACTCCACACCCACTCAATGCATGTCACTCAGATGCGACATGTGGGGACATGGCTCATCACTGGCAGGCCTCAATTCCATCTCAGGACCTGCTACTCAGTGAGTCTACTGTTTGGTAAGATTTTTTAAAATTTCACTGTTGAACTATCGCTTATTCCGAAATTCGAAAAATTACAAATTCCGAAAACAACCTGATCCCAAGCATTGTGTACCAGTATGCACTAAGCATCAGTGGAGGAGTGGTGGATGGTAATGGATATGGCACCAATCAAACAGGATACTTAGCCATGGATAATGTCAAGCTTGAGTGTTGTTGGATTGACATGCATGCAGATGGGGAGTATTCCATCCCACTCCTGAATTGTGCTTTGTAAATGGTAAACAGGCTTTAGGGAATCAGGTAGGGAGTTACACGCCACAGTACTCCTAGCCTCTGACCTGCTCTTGTACCCACTTTGTTTATGTCACAAATCCAGTTAAGTTTCTGGTCAGTGTTGATGTTGGTCATGGTAGAATTCAGATGGTAACACCACTGAATGTCAAAGGCGGGTGATTACATTGGCCATCTCCAATAAAAAACATCATCTGGCATTTGTGTGGCATGAATGTTACTTCTCACTTGTCAGCCCAAGCATGAGTACTGTCCAGATCTTGTTGCATTTGAACATGGACTGCTTCAGTATGGGTCGTCACGAATGGTGCTGAACATTGTTAAACATCCTTACTTCTGACCTTACAATGGGAGGCCATTGATGATGCAGAAGACAGCTGGATCTAGCACACTAACCTAAGGAACTAGTTAAGAGAGATGGTCTGGAACAGAGATGATTGACTTCTAACAATCACATGTCAGTACGAATCCAACCTTATTCCCATTGCCTTCTAAACTTGAATATTAGCTTTTTGTTATTCATGCACTTAAACTATTTGCATACTTACAACAATACCTAACACAAAGATCTAAAATACATGATTTACACAAATTAAAAGTGGTTAAATGCAGTTTTAAAATGTTACTATAGTCACTCATTATCTAACAAAAACGCCTTTGATGCCATAGCTTAGAGGAATTGCACAGAAATTATACTGTACCTGCTGGATACTGACAGCATAACCTTTGAGGAATACTTCAGCAAACTCATTGTATTCTTTGGAGACATTACCTGGACTTCCATATCTGGAAGATACAAATACTTTTCAGGAGGTGTACTGAAACATTTGAAATTTTAGTCACATATTTGCAAGTTTCATAAATGCAGCTTTCATATCAGTAACCAAACAGCCACAATTCTCAGGCTATCCTGATCTTTACCATTGACATCTACGGAGTGTGCTTATGTATGGACACTGCGTGAGGTTAGAATGATCTCAGCTATAATGCTCAAGGTATAGATGATTGAGCATAGTCATGAATGACATCGGTGAAACAAAACTCCAGTTATGAGGAACACAAGCAGAAAATGAGGAAAAATAAAGTTCATTAATTTACTTATACATTACAGTGAAAAGCAATCACCTTTCAAATAATCTGGCCAAGATGTGCAAAGCCCATTTCTTGCACTTCCACCAAGGGAGCTCAGGTCGATCATCTTCATCAACTTGCAAAGTTTCCTTAAAACACATACAATGATGAAAACGTCACTGTAGCATTTACCAGCAGCATAATGATTTATATAACTTCCATTACAGATAAAGACAAAGAAATATATTGGAAATATTTTGCAAGGAATGCACACAGATGAACTGTAAAGCACTGCATCAGGACCTTAAGTTAACAAACGGGCAAATGGTCTGATGTGCATACATCACTCTGGTCATCACTATCACTACTTTGCAAAGACCCAGTGCCTTGACTGATTTATGAAAAAGTTTTAGAATCTTATAACCATGAAGAACAATCTTATTTCATTTGCACTGGATCACTTTCAAGGAAAGGACGGCAGCAAATACAGATTAGGAATGCTTGGAAATAAAATGCACATGTTTAACTGCTATAAGAGGAACAGATGAGAAAAAGGTTACATTCAAAATTGTAACATTTTACCAGTTTAATACTAAGTCAAAAAGCTTATCAAGAAATAGTAACGTTGCACAGGAACTTAATTCAACAGTCTTCCCATTTATCTGGGAAACAAATACTTATCATATTTTTAAAGCAAAAGCTTTATTTTTTGGCAGCATTTCAAAACTTAGACCATCTCTCATGGCATCCCAATTCAACTTCCAATAGCTAAAGCACCGAATAAAATGAGCTATCTTATTCATCATGCCAGCTCTCTGCAAGAACTACTCAGTTAATCTCGACGTCTTATTTTTTACCCATAGTCTTTCAAACTTTCTCTCAAAGGGCTACCTAATACCTTTCTGAATACCACAATTGAACATGCCTTCACCTCAGGCAGGTCCTACCAATTTGTAACATAACATTTAAGTTCATGCCTCTGTTAGTTACTTTACCAGTCACCTTTAAATCGGGTCCCTTTGGGTTGCAACCACATTCCATCACTGGAAACAGTTTTTCACTCTCTACTCTCTAAACCCCTCATGACTTTTGAGTATCCTTGCCAAATCATCTATCTATTTTCCTTTCAAAGTTGAACCATGCAAGCTTTTCTAATCTAGTCATTTAACAGAAGTCCTGAGAAACTTCCAAATTTGAAAGCTATTTTCCCAATTTTCCACACCCTTAAGGATGAGGAAACATGCAACACTTCTTTATTCATGCTCCACTCCTTGTTTCAGAATGTAAATTCACATATTTAAGCAATCAATACTGGAAAGAATGGGAAGAGATTAAATTTTAAAAAAAAGAAAAAAAAACTTACAGGAGGAACATCCCTATCAACAACTGTTTTGAGTATTTCCATCCATTCAGTAAGGTTTTGCTGGCTTATTAGTTCCAACGGCAGAGTGTACTGTAGGCAGGAAACAAATCATTAAACAATAGAACTCAAAGTTCAGCCTAATATCATTAATTTTAGAGCTTGGATTTTCCACTAGTGGCACGTAGATTTGGTTTGTGTTCATTCATCGACTTGTCAGTATTTCCAGAGCCATAATTGTCTTAAACCAGTATAAAATAGATACTGAGCTTCTGGCATGAAAATGGGAATTTATTTGCATTTGAAACATTTTCTGATTGTACAGACTAAACACAGAGGATCATCAGCTTATTTTCAGTGAAAAAGGATCAAGTTTATATTGTGAGGAGGGGAGAAACAAAGCATGGAAAACATTTGGTTTCAGTGCACAGATCCACTTACCAACCCTCTCACCATAATAGTCTGGGACTTTTTTCACTGGAGGATAGGAGGTGGAGAGATGAACTTACAGGTTGATAAAATAATGAGGGGTATAGATAAGGTGAATGGTAGGGTGTCTTTCCCCTACAATAAGGAGTTCAACAAGGGGGTGGGGACATATTAAAGGAGAGAAGAGAAGGATATAAAAGATACAATGGCCAAGTGTGGCTCATATGCAGAATAAAGTTCCAGAGGAAGTGGTGGATGCATGCACAGTTACAACATTTAAAAGATGTTTGAATAAGTACAAGAAGAAGAAACATTTGGAGGCAGGACTAGTTTAGTTTTGGAACATGATCGGCATGCACTGGTTGAACCAAAAAGTCTGTTTCCATGTTGTACCCATGTCCTGATGGAAGTTAACATGAATGGATCAGTTTCTCCTCCGGGAAAGGGGTAGTTAGAATAAGGAGGAAAAAAAGGTTACCTCAGTGCAAGTTGCAGATCAGAAGAGGAAACTCAGAAGAGGGACTCTGAAGCTAAGAAAACCTGAGTTCAGTAGTCTTCTGCAAACGGAGTAGGAATTGAAAGCAACTGTTAAGTCAACCCTATAGATGAAATAGAAAATGTGTCTTGCACTCTGTTGTTTGAGTGTGTAAAGAGACGGTTTTGGAGTTAGAATTATACTTTAGTGTTGCGAAATCTTTCAAACTGTGTTGTATGCACAGTTTGGTTTATTCTATTTTATCTTCACTTATTTTCCAAAAATAAGCTTTTGCTTTTAGAGCAATAAAACAAATCTGCAGCATCACATGCTTGCGTTTCAGTGAAGGACCACCTCATTGGAATAGCAGTGGTTCAGAGATGAGCATTCCTGCCTCACAGCACCAGGGACCTAGGTTTAAATTCTAACCTCAGGCAACTGTGTGGAATATGAACATTTGCCCCACATCTGCGTGGGTTTCTACTCAGTCTGAAGATGTGCAGGTTAACTGGATTGGTCACGCTAAATTGTCCATAGTGTCCAGGGATATACATGCTAGGTGAATTAGCCATGGGATATACAGGGTTGCAGGCATAGAGTAGGAAAGTGGATGCTCTTTGGATGATCGGTGTGGACTCAATGGGCCAAACGGCCTGCTTCTATCCTGTAGGGATTCTATGATTACTGACAAACAAAACATGTTGTAAGCCAGATTTCAGTCTGGATCTTACTTGGCCAGCAACACTGGCTGTGATCATAAAACATTCAAAATCAGTTCTATTGAGCACAAGGCTATGTGACCCATGTTGCATTGGTCCGCTCAATGATTAATTTGCTTTGTGCCATTTCTAGTTTTCTCCTGATAACCCTGCACACAAATTTTCTCAACAGCAGTGTGACAGTCATGCCACCATTAGACAAAAACTCATTTAAGTGGGAGAAAAAAACTGAGATGGAAGTAGCAGCAGATGGTCCGCATCATTGCTGCTCATTAGAAATTAACAAAGTAGTTGACCCACAAGGTAAAATTATATCACATTTACGTAAACATCTAGTATCAAGTAATACAACTGCTTTCACAAAAAGCTTTGAATTCTGGGGTGAATTAATCAGAAAAAGTGTTTCTTCATGCAGCTTCTTGATTTCATATCTAACAACTCTACAGAGAAATTGTCAAGCATGTTTACTCACTCAGATATACTATTCACAGCCATGGTCTAATTACAGAACTCACCTGGGACACAGTTTTCCATATGCCCTACCTGCCCTGTTGAAGATGCTTGTTAATGGGTGGACATTCCTTTGCTGAACAATCGAGGAAGTACCTATTACAGAATTTTAATGTATGTGGAAAAGTCACTTCTCTCCAACAGGTCTATGTTGATGTTGACATATGACATGCAATGCCTTCTACCTTATGTTATCTCATCCAATGAACACATTCTTCCATTTCTTTATCGATCATGTACTTATTTAATTTCCCCTTCAATGCACCTATTTCAAACAAACATGACTAAAATTGCTGCATGTCTATTTTATCAACAAGATATATAGTTAACGCAAACGTGCTCATGCTATTCATGCTGAATATGAACGAGGTCACATGGTATTATTATGAAGTTGCAGTTGTGTATTGCACCTTTAAAAGGACCTGAAATTTCTGGCTGGTGCTGAAAGATTTAAAAGCATAACATTTGGTTGACAAATAGCTGGAGCTGCATTGCCATGGTACAACACAAATTCAAATTTGGCCAGTTTAAATAATGTCCCAGATACCAAAGTCCAATCGAATTTGGTTTTTACTGTTTTAGATGACATCAAATCCAATGTCTTAGGGTATAAAAGTCGGACATTTTGAATAGTTAGGGGGAGAACAGCAAAGAGCTGCCAAGCACCAATGTAACAGCTGCCAGAATAACTCTGAAAAGGTACCGGTCCATAAGAAATTTGTGCAGAACACTGAAGCTGACCTAGGGAAATCTACAGAGGAAGTTCGACATCCAAAGACAATAACTGGGTCTGAAACTGATTTTGCCATAAATTTAAGGGGGAATTTATCAGACCAGTATTGCAGAGTGGGGGAGGGGGATAGAAATAGATTTAAGAGAAAGGAGTTATAAACAGTTGAAATGTTCTCTTTTGGACTTAAATTGTTAAAATTTTTTCTTTAAATAATGGTATTTGGGATAGTTCTTTGCCTCTTGAAATTTTACAGATTATGGCAAAAGGCGAGTTTTACTGTGTGCCTGGTTTAAATTTGGAGGGTCTACCCCATGTCATAACAGCTTGGGGGCTCATCCAGGATTCAGGATGATACGTACTTGATTTTAAGTGCTGTATACCCAAGCTATCCAAGACTTCCTTTAACAGCCAATCAGTAAAATTTGACCCTTGGTCTGACTGAACCACTGAGTAGCCCATACCGCGTGAAGAAAGCTATTAACTCCTCTACCACTTTTTGCCTTCATACTCCGTAATGGAATTGCCTCTGGAAATCTGAAGATATCCATTTTGGTTAACAGGTACTGGTTCCCACTTTTAGTTCCCAGGAGGGGACCTACACAATCAATTATAACCCGCATGAAAGGTTCTTCGGATGTGGGAATTGGCAACAAAGGTGCTGGTTTTCTTATTGCCTGTGGCTTACCTACCATTTGGCATATATGACATGTAGAGTTAACCACATCCTTGTACATTCCAGGCCAATAAAAATGTTTTTGCACCTTAGCCCTCAATCTTTTGTACATTTAGGTGACCTCCTATGCTACCTGTAACACTTTCTGTAAGCATGCTACCGGTAACACAATCTGGTGCACTTCGGCCCATTTCTCCTCTGCACTAACCTGCCATTTTCATCTTTCAGATAACCCTCAGAAATATTCTCTGCCTCTTTTATATAGAGTGTATGCTTCCACATATAGATCTTTTATCGTCTTGTCATTCTGTTCCAAGTCCATTCGCCTTTCAGGATGAAACACTTCTGTCAGACCCTCTGCCTGTTCATGTTTCTCTTGCACCATTACGTCAAATAGAGTGTCCACTAATTGAACCTCAACTCCATCTTTCTTTTTAGTTTTTGCTTCATGGTCTGGCTTATGATAGTGGGATCTGGTTACGACACAGTCTGGGAAAAATACCAGGATATTTCTGTTTTAACTCAGTTTCTTGGTCTTCCTTGGGCTTCTCTCCACCCTTCAGGCACTCTGCCTGTATTCCTGATGAAGGGCTTTTGCCTGAAATGTCGATTTTCCTGCTCCTCAGATGCTGCCTGAACAGCTGTGCTTTTCCAGCACCACTCTAATCCAGAATTGGGCTTCTCCACAACAAGGGGTGTCACCGCAACCTTGGATCCTGCTAAAATCATTCCTAAGAACAAACTGGATTCCTGGAACTGGCACTCTATCAATCACTCTTACTATAACTTCGAGTCTTGATTTGGCACTCCATCCTGATCTTACATAGGGGAACACTAAATTTCTGTACATCTATCCCACAAATTAACAGACTCTCAGATAACAGATCGGAGAGCGTGCAAATTTACTCCTGTTACTATTAGACTGGTTAGATCCTGTCTCAAAATGACAACTTCTTGCCCTTCTTCTGTTCTTTTGAGTAAACTTTACCCACACAGGCAAAGTCTTTATAGAGATCAGGCACCAAACTCCACACTCAGTCCCTGCCTCAGCTGTGCACTTTCCTGCAGCTCCTCAGCTTTTCCTTTACTACTTTCAAAAACGCAACTGGCTTAGCTTCTTGTAAGATCTTTTCCCACAGTGCTTTTCTTTAATGACCAGCACTGTGACTATGTGTCCAACTTTTTGGCAGTGAAAACACCTTTTCCAAGTGCCCTTCCTGAACTACCAGTACTGTCATTTTCTGTGTCCCACTCCAATACAGTGAAAACACCTGAGGCCTTTCATTTCCTTTCCACCCTCTTGGGTGTCTTTAACCTATGGTAAACAATTACTAATGTTCTCTACTCTTTCTTTCATAGCATATGATCACCCTTTCTTCCAGCTTCTATCCCTCAGGACGAACGTCTGGCCAGAAGCTTGACTTATGCACCAACATGTATTCATCTGATAATTCTACTGCCCTGCTCACTTCCCGAACTTTGTTCCTCCACATGAATCCTTACTGTCTCTGCAAGTGAGTTTTTACACTCCTCCAGCAGAATAATCTGAGCGCCTCATAGGTCCTATCTTTAAAGCATGCACCAATCTATCAAAATGACTGTGCTTAATTCTTTCGAACTCAACATAAGTCTAACTTGGTTCCTTCTTTATGTTTCTGAACCGCTGTCGATGCGCTTCTGGTACCAATTCATAAGCACTCAAAATAGCCTGTCTGACATCTGCATAATCGCTCGACCCCTCACCTGACAGCACTGCAAATTCCTCACTAGCTCTGCCCATCAGTTTAGTCTGAACTAGCATTACCCACAAGTTCTGACTATTCCGCCTGCCTAGCCAATTTTTTAAATGAAATAAAAGCTTCAACATCTTAATCAAAATGCGGCAGAGTTTTGACATATTTCTTTACATCACTACCTTCGCTTTTAATCTCCATCCTATTAACTTGACTTTGCTGGCTAAGTCGCAACTTCAAGTTCAAATTCCCTTTCTCTTCCTCCTTTCTTCGCTCTTTTTGCTCAGGAAAGAACCTTCTCTCTTTCCTCACCTTTGAACTCCACTCTTGTCAATTGCAATTTAGGTTTTTCTACCTCTATTGCACTTGTCTTTTTCTGTGACACACCCAAGTGTTTGAGTAATTCTGTTACAATTTCAGCTTTACTTTGTCCTTGGTTAAACCTAAACCTAACTTCTTTGCCAATCCTAAATGTATGGCCTTTTTCTTTCCTTGCAAACTTCCTTGGCAAATTTGAGAATCATTTCTCTCACTTTTAATTGACTCAACCACAAGTCACCAAAATTTAACAAATCGTCTCACCTATGTTATTTAAAAATCTAGGACAGTAACCTGCAAGTATTTAAATCTACTGTGCTTTTCGCATTCCCCAAATCTACTCAAATCTGTCCAAAGCTCAGAATGGATCTGTCTAATACTATTCAAATCACAAATCAGAGACCCAAACTGTTCAAATCTTGGCAATGAGCCCTCAAATCTGTTCCGACACAGGATAACCCCTCCTGCCAATTTAAACCAGAAACACAGTAAAGCTCACCTCACACCGTAATCTGCTAGATTTCGAAGGCAAAGAACTATCCCAAATACCAGTATTTAAAGAAAAAATTAACAATTTAATTTTTTTAAAGTCCAAAATAGAACATTTAACTATTTATAGCCTCCGTTATACTTATTCCTACCACCTCCCCACCCCCAAACTCTACAATATTAGTCCAATATATTCCCTCAGATTTAGGGCAAAATTCAATTTCAAACCCAGTTATCATCTTCAGATGTCGAAATATCTCTGTGGATTTCTCTAGGTTGCTTTGGTGTTATGTTGCACAAATTTCTCATGGACAGGTATCTTTCAGAAAGCTATTCTGCTGGCTGTTATTTTGGTGCTTGGCAGCTCTATGCTGTTCTCCCCCTAACTGTTCATAATGTCCGATTTTATACCTCAAAACATTGGATCATTTCATTGGTTTGATGTCATCCAAACCAGTAAAGTTCGAATTCGGTTGGATTTTGGTATCTGGGACATTTAAACTGATTGGCAGAATTTGAGTGGCAGCACAACTCCAGCTTCTGCGTCAACCAAACGTTACACTTTTAAATTGTTCAGCACATTGTGCCAGCCAGAAATTTCCGCTCCCTTAAAAGTACAGTACACATCTACAGCTTCGTAACAGTATCCACGGCTCGTTTTTTAAACAAAAAAAAAAGAAAATCGGCCACACCTAAATTCTTAATTTTCTACTTGCTGCATTAACTAGTTTACCAACTTACATGACTGATTCAATCACATTTAATCCTCCCTTGGAGTTAAATGACTTCATCTCAAATTCATACTTCCAAACAGATTTCCTACTCAGAATCAGGCCCTTGTATCACCTAAACTGATTTTCTTCTGGACATATCAATTACCATAAAAGCAAGACAGCTAAAGAAAGAAGACAGCGACAAAATATTCTGAAGAATACAGATACAATAAAATGTTCATAGGTGCCTCTATTACACAACATAGATAGCCTGAGCTGATACAGTGCTCAATTCAATTCAAAGGAAGCCTTTTTCTCCAGGAAACAGAATTGAAGATCTCCAGAACACTTGTGGTCAACCTACTATGAAGCATTGTATAAGAGCTGACTACTGCAATGGCATGAATAAAACTTCAGATTTCCAGGATTCATACAAGAATCACGTACTTGACTTGCAGTAATAAAGTACAAAAACACTAGAAGCAGCCACTAACAGTTGG
The DNA here is from genome assembly GCF_047496795.1 of Chiloscyllium punctatum. Taxonomy (NCBI): domain Eukaryota; kingdom Metazoa; phylum Chordata; class Chondrichthyes; order Orectolobiformes; family Hemiscylliidae; genus Chiloscyllium; species Chiloscyllium punctatum. The sequence goes on from NC_092760.1 coordinate 51,346,761, forward strand.
GTCTCCAAAGAACAGCAAGATCACTGGACTTTGCCCTTGGCTTCAGAATCCCTGCAAAAACTTTGTATTTCTTCAACATCCAACAGATATTAATGGAAAATGGGAGAGTGAGCTTCCACAAACTAAAGGATGGCCTTGAGCTTGTTTCGGAGCAATACACAAGTTTCTCATGCTTAGGAAGAGCACAGCCATGTTTTCAGACAAACTCCCTGCATAGGGAACCAGTGTTGAGGTAACACTTCATTTTACATTGTAATACCTGAACAAGTGCATAGAAAATTTTGAAGATCTGCTTTTGAATTAGGACAGAGTGGTCTGAAGGATCAGAGAGAAGTTGGACAAAACGATCTTTCATCATTGGCAAAAAGTGCTGCATAGCTGCCACCAATGGGCTTCGTTCCTCAGTTTTCTTGTACCTGTGTGTAAAATATATAAGACTACCAGTCAAAAACAAAGCACAACACCAGAAATATATTCCTACATTTGAATTGCACATTCTATCATTTGACACAATTATATCAGTTCTTCTGGTAAGACAGACTTCTAGGCTAGTCTGACATTGCAGTCATTCTTGCAACTGATCAAAACACTTCAGTACACAACACACTACCAATCATAAATCTTTGAGGTCAAGGGGCTATAAGTGTGGAAAATATTGGTGGAGGCAAGGATAAACAGCTTTTAGAACATAACTCAGATTTTAAACCAAGTATTATTTGGCTTGCTTTAGGACATAATGCTCAGAAGACATAGGAAAACTGTTCAGGACCAAAAACACAAAGCACTTACTCGTAGTTCTTCACCAACTGATAGAGGCAGAGGAGGATCCCAAGCCAATAGGCACTGTTATCAGACTGCAGATAGTATCCAATTTTATCGACAACGGCTGGCCACCTGACTGGATAGTCATGTTTGATAATTTGGTTAATGCAAGTTGTGAGTTGTACCCTATAAAGACGATTAAAGGTATCGAGACATCAGTTACTCAAAACCAAAATGTTTTTAAAACCATGTTATCGAAATGTAATGTCTAAAACTTCAACAGTTACAAAATGCATTCACAAGTTAAAACCTTAATGAAGGTACAATATAAATCGAAATAACTGTGTTGAACTGGTCTAAGGACATCTATCATTTGATGTGCATCATTCCCCTTTTCTTTCAGTAAAAATGTTTTCTATAAAAGTGACACGATGACTTAGTGGTTAGCACTCAGCCTCATGGTGCCAGGGACCGAGGTTTGATTCCAGCCTCAAGGGATTGAGGAATCTGCGCTTTTGCTCCCCACGTCTGCATGATTTTTCTCCGGGTGCACCGGTTTCCTTCCACAATCCAAAGATATGCAGGATAGGTGAACTGGCCATGCTAAATTGCCCATAACGTGCAGGGATGTGTATTTTAGGTGTACTTCAAATTGGAAATGTAGGATTGTATGGTAGGGGAATGTGTCAGGGTGGGATACTTTTTGGACAGTTAGTGTGGACTTGTTGGGTCAAATGGCCTACTACAACACTATATGGATTCTATGGTATTTATACAGGACCTATTTCCCCCAAACACTCTTTGCATATTATCCAATTCAAACTTAACAGTCAGGATGCATGTGTAAACCTCACTGTTGACACCTTCTATCATGCGTTATCACAGCTAAGCTCAATATGCACTCAAGAAATTTACACTTCACCCAGAAGAATTACGGCAAAGTAATTAGAAGTACATTAATTCCAAAGCAATTTAAGCCTTTCCCTTATCCAGAGGAAATGACTACAAATTACTTTTAAAAACAAAAACGAAGCATACAACGATCCACCATTTTGCAGACTTCAGGTTAAATCTAACACCCTACTTGTCTGTAAAGCTTAACTACAGCCTAAAAGATTTTCTCTTTTCCATCCAGAGGGTCAATTTATTGCATCCAACAGGGAAACATATTTAATTCCACATTTTGCTGTTTAAGACCACCTACATCATGGCAATACCCAGAGTTCTCCATCCAAAACAGGTAGCATCAGTAACATTTGCACCACACCACGCTAATAGTACTGAAGTCATGTGTGCCAGAACTTGCTGCGCCCGCACCCAAGCTTTTCCACAGTACAGTCACAACACTAGGATCTAAATGATCATGTTGAAAATTGCCTAGATATGTCCTGTACATAAAATGTAGGACAAATCAAACCAAGCTAATTACCGCCCAGTCTACTCTTGCTCATCAACAGTGCTATCAAGCAGTACCTGCTCAGCACTAAACTAAGCACTGCCTAGTTTGGGTTTCCTCTGGGCTGACAAGAAATATTGGCATCACTCAAATGCCAAGCTATGACCATCACCATTAGGAAGCAATCCAATCATCATTCCTTGACATTCAAAGGTGTTACCATGGCTGACTTTTCCACCATCAACATCCTGGGGGGGGTTTAACCATTGACCAGAAAACTCTATTGAACTCGTCACAAACACACTGGCTACAAAAACGTCAGTTACTGTGGTGAGTAACTCACCTCTCAACTCCCCAAAATCTGTCCACCACCTACAAGACAAGTCAAAAGCATGATAAAATACTCACTTGCCTAGATGGGAATACAAGTTTGACATCATCCAGGATGAAGCATTCCACGCAGTTGGCACCACACCCACAAATAGCCACTCACTCTACCACCAATGCTCAGTCACTGCAGTGTGTACTAGCTACAAGATGCACTGCAGAAAACTAAAGATGCTCACATAGCACCTTCACCTAGAAGGATGAAGTCAGAAGATTCGCGCAGACACCATCACCTGCAAGATTCCCTCCAAGCCATTCACCATCCAGACTTGGAAATATATTGGCATTCCTTCACCATCACTGGATCAAAATCCTAGAATTCCCCCAATAAGGGCATTGAGAGACAACTTACAACATGTGGACTGCAGTGGCTCAAGACAGCAGCTCACCACCACCTTCTCAAGGGCAACTAGAAATGGGCATCAAATGCTAGCCAACCAGTGAAGCCCATCACCCATGATGGAGTGAAGATGATCAGGACTGCAAGAGCACTAAAGTGCAAGCCAAGAGGAAGTATGAATATTTAAACAGTAATGCAGAGGGGGAGCACTAGAGGAAGAAGCTTAGAAAGATATCTACCACACCAAATGTTTGATTATAGACTAATGGCATGAATGCAGTTGCCAGCAGTTAATAAGCCAGTATGTGACTGAACACTCAAGAATTCCATTTTTGTTCACTTGAATGCATTAATCAATTCAACTTGTCAGTACAGCAAACTTAACTAACACTGGCCTAAATGTCACAGAGGATCTTGAAAGCGGAGGATACGTGAAAGAATAACTATTTTCATAAAGTACTTGAAATAGATAATATGTAGACCAAAGAATTCAGCTTCACTGATACTTTTGAATGGTAGCAAACTGAAAGACAGGCACAGATAAAACTGTTTTTAGGAGGAAGAGAAAGGTCCAGGCTTTAACCAAAAGAAAAAAAAAAGAACACATGCAAGTTGATCACAACTGATTTTGCAGACCATGCTGTAGTTGTTTACCAAACTTTAACAAAGATTTGCAAAAGCTTCCAGATGTTTTCTTAGCCTGGGTCATTCAGAGATGTGTTAGTTTACAGGATATTCACCAGTCTTTGCAGTAGCATTTATAACCAAACAACTCTTTCCTACTACAAACCTTATTAACTCGGGTGACTGAATGATAGCTTCTATTATGTTGTCACGGATGAACTGTTGATCTTCTTCTGGAATAGTAAATGGTGGTACATCACCTGATGTAGCTTCACGCTCAGCCCAGTACTGTGTTATCGTATTTTTCAAGTAAATTACACCTAAGAGAGAATTAAATGATAGAAACGTCGAAAATTAGTCACCAACATTGCTGGTGATTTACAATTCCGGCACTTTAATAGACAATTTGTGAACTATTTGCTGATTTGAATGACTCAACATTTGCACGTTCAAGGGGGTCTTTCGATTTCAGTGAAAGAAAGATACTTTAATTTCCAGTTGTAATCACTGTTCAATTTGATTTTTAGAATGAAAAAAACTCGCATTAATATAGAACTTTCAAAATCTCAGTACATTCTAAAATACGTCATGGCAAATACTTTAAAACAGTGACAGTCACAGCAGCTGATTTGCACAGAACAAGGTTCCATTATGAGAAGGAATACAAAGTTGAGAATGCAATTAAATAAGAGTTAACAAGGGTCATGTGAAGCAAAAACACTACCATAAACATTTTGGCCCAAATGGTAATACATACCACTCAATGTTGTAAAATTCTACACAACATTAGTGTCTAAATGCAGGTTATGAGGGATACACATTATTCAGAACCAAATAACCACTCCCCTTCTCTCCATTCAATGGTGCTGAGGTATGTATGGATCCATCTGAGTCAGGAATTCAGCATCTCATTCAAAGGCCAGTTCTTATTGTGTCAACCTAGCTTAAATTGTTAAATCTTTGGAACAGAGCTTGAACCCACAGTCTTTTGACTATGAAGCAACAGAAATACACTAATACATGGGGGAAAATGATGTGTGCGCACACAGTGATGCATATTTAGAAACTGAAATGAAACAGTTTAACTCTTAAATGATATACTTCTGCATGGCAATGAACAAATTTTACTAAGCAGCAAACAAAGGTTAAGACATATTCAAAATTGGAACTTTAAATTATTGCAGACATATTTCATAGGATTGCCCTGTACAGGGGATCTGACACCTACCCAAACAACAACTCTGCCTCCTGAAACAATTCAGTCTTAATATTGAGTGCAGAACCAGAGGCAGGAACCATCACTAATTCTTTTTTAAACCAGGTACAGAAATAGAAGAAAAACAAAGCATAAGTGGGATTAAGAAAGCAAAACAAAGAAACAGTTAGAATGAAACTGCAAACTTAAAGCCATTTTGGTGCCAAGTAGTATATTAATTAAAAATTATCACCTGTTAAAAAAATATACTTGGAATGGAATGGAATGAACAATCCCTAATTTTTCAGGTGTGCTAAATAGGTCTACACCATGCAAGAACTGAACTTCTATGCCATTCTATGTCTTAAATATTATGTCTCCACCAGCTAGTATTATCAGAAAGCCTTGACAGAACAAGGCAACTTCTTGAATTCTGCCATTTACAACATATCACCTGGCATTTCCTTGACAATTTACACATTAATAATAGTGAATAGTTTCATCATTAAAGTTGAGATCCTGCATTATAGGTCTGTTTGCTAAACAGCAGGCATCAGAATTATATAGCAAACTTCTAAAAGAATGTAGAGCTTCCAATACAAAATTATATTTGGCTCTTGCTATCAGGAGCAAGAAATATGAAATATCCTACAATTCCTTTTTAAAGAAATTTTCAGTATTATGAATACTAAAAAAGCAACTTGCTTATAAGAATCCAAAAACAAACTGAATAAGCCCACTTTTCTGTTCTATAACAGAAAATTCAATTAATTTCAATTGACAATCCTTAATCAAATACTTTAATATTCTAGACAGCAAGTGAAATTTTAATAATTCAAAATTCCATGCAACTTCTGACTGCTCTACAGTTAAACAGGGGGAACTGAACTTTTTTTTAAAACATTTAAAAGCCAACCATGCACAATCTCAGGGACAAATGCAATCCCAAGTTAACACTTTGCAGGCCAGTTAATCTTCAAAAAGGTTTACAGAGCTACGCCAGAACATTAAGAATGAATAGGAACCAACATCAGCTGTGGTGAAAACAGTTCTCTCTCAATAAAGGTCAAAATAAAACATGCAAGACTCTTAAAACAAGAGTATACAATATACACAGGTGCTCATATCTATCCTGATTTATCAATTCAAAAAGTCACAGGGCAAACAAATCAACAGGAGAGCAAACCGACTTTCAAGTTTAAACGGAGGTTTATTTGAAAATTGTGGAGTGTTTCTGACAGGAGAGAGCAATTGAAATAGGTTTGTGCCTCTAATTGGTTCCCAGTTTCAACTGGTTCTCATCTAACTGAGCCAATCAGCTTCACTTGTAAATAAGCCCTCAATTCCTGATCAACTGCACATTTCAGAAATCCACAGCCACAGAGAGTTCACAATAATAATCAAATTCCTTGCTGTGAAATAATGCAGCCAGCCTGATAAATTATCTTCAAAAACAGTTCTCGCATTGCAGTCCAGTACTTTTTTTCAAAAAAAAAGAGAGAAAATAAAAAGACAGTCTTAACAGCAGATCCAATCTACTGCACAAATTATTACAATATCATAAAAGGAGACCATTTGGTTGTCATGGCTTGGCTAGATTGCTGACGGGAACAATTCACAATGCCATCCTGCAGCCCACTCCCACCTCATCTGAACACATTGCCAAGACAATTGATCAGAAATCCACAAGTGCTGAGATCAGTTCTAGTAGTTTGGACTTGGTGGTCAGCAGAGAAGTAACAATGCTTGCTGCCAACCTTGGAAGGGAGTTGCCCACAAGATCCGAATCTCAGGTAAAAAAAGGAGAAGAGTGTGCCATAAAACTTGTTTAAATCTGGTGCCAAGTCAGAGAGAATGCCAACTGTACAGCAAGCGATGCTATCAAACTGACATGCAGCTAAACACAAAGTATTAACAAACAGAAAACCAAAAAAAGGTCAAAGGCATGTAAACATTCTTCAGATAGGAATACAATTGATTGTTGATCTTCTAGCTTCTATCTGAAAATCAGTATTAAAAATCTGAGCAAAACTTGAAATTCGGTAAATAAAACTAGTTTTTCAAGATCAGTGTGTTCGCGATAATTATGAATTTTACGCTCCTTTAAAATTCCTGTTACACCTCATTTGGCAAAGCAAAATTTTTTCATGGTTTTATTTTAGAGGGACTACTAGCACCACAAAAAGGTCCAATCTATTCATTTCCCACTGATAATAATTGGAGGGGGGGCCGCAGAATCACTAACAATTGCAGAATGATTGTGCTTATATGTACATCAAGGCACAACATTTTTTCCAATTGCTTTTCTTGAGATTAAAGGACTTTTGCCATTCACTTTCAGAGGAATATCTTTCTAAACTAATTCATAAATTAGGTGATAGTCATGAGTAATATCTTCAATGGGGTATTTGGACTTGCACAGGAGCAGTATTCAACAAATTCATATCTAAAATCAGCTGTCCATTAAACAAAGTCACAAAGCATTAATTTTGGTTTTACAAAATCACAATACGTAAATTGGCATAAGACACCCGGCATAAGCTGGCATCAAAACCTTCTTCAAGAGAACTGACATTCCTACACAGGAAAAAAATCTTAAACCCACTTTTCACATACTGCGAGATCAGAGTTAATGCATACCCATCACATATGCATAAAGCTCAAAGAATCTAACCAGGTAGTTACCTTTTTTAGTGCAACTCAGATTTAAACTTAATGGTTGAATAAGGATCACTGAACTCGAAAGGTTAACTAATTTCCCTCCACAGATGTTGTCAGACCTGAGTTTCTCCTGCAATTTTTGTTTTTGTCATATTACATTGCTCCTAAACACAGAATTACCGCACACTTTGGATTCTTAGGTAGTGTAATGTCACTTTACTTGAAAATCACAAAAGTTCACTTGAGGTATACTAATAACTTGCAGTTAGAGAGAAACTATATACACATCTTTAGTCTAGCATGCTGCTAGTTGAACTCATGGGTTTAGTCATATAATGTTAGCCTGGTCCTTGATTGCATGCACTGAAATGAAGAAAATGTAAATTTAATTGTTATAACATTATTCATACCAGAATAAGACTTGCAAAATTTAAGTTGAGAGTCTGTGTAACACAGGTAGTTTGACAATCCTTCTAGCTCTCCTGATGGTATTCGTGATTTGTATGTATGTTGTTTGCTTCCATGTTGTAAGATTGTTGGGCTGTTGTGATGATCCTCCATAACTTCATTATCCGAGTGTATGCTCAAGGCACATTTTGGTGTACTGAGCAATTACTGGAGATAGTTTCTGTTTCTCCACTGTAGGACCTGGGCTCACTTCACAAATGGGATATTTCTGTGCCAGCTTCCTTTAATAGATTGTATGATTCCAACTTTGTCCTTCACAAATTAAACCATTCGACATCTCAATGGAAGTAATGCACCATCTTCACTCTCCCTTGTTTCTCAAACAGCTTGTCCTGTACTTTTTAAAAACCTGGGCAGGTTGTCTAATCTTGCTTTCCAAACATTAATCTAAGGAGGCAAATTCATGCTCTGAGGTGTTGTTCTTAGGTGTAGCATATCAATACAAAGACCCTTTTGTCTTCTTATACTTCATTAGCACTTCAACATTGCAAACCATGGGCTGGGATAGTGTGGTGAAATGGCCACAATGCGTCCTATTTGATACACATGCCGAAAAGTTCTGCCTGTATTCAATGGCTTATGTCACATATGACCCTTTCAGATGTCCTTATTGTAATTATCCTTTCATATTCTGATAATTGGTAACCCGCATAAAAATCACTGCCGTGAATGGTAAATGAATCTGTTGCGATTTTGAACCAGGTGACTGATTATACCTTTGAAGGTGTAGGAGATTCTTTGTGGTGTGGTTGGTGATAACATTATTGATCCCTGGCCAATACCACACCAGCAATCTTCTACGGTCTCTGTCCATATGTCCTTGATGCAGCTGCAACAACATTCCTTGAAGGACTTGAGACTAGCATTGTTATCCTTTCAAAGACTATGCCTTTTGAGACAACTAGTTCATTTCTGTTTGATTGGCCAAAAACATGTGTCTGCACCCCTCACATTAAGTCAGGCTATCCTTCTATGACGGAATTTGCATTCTGCTTTCATTAGTTGATTAGCCATTTCTTTCTGAAGTTGATCACATTTGAGCTGACAAAAATTAAATCAAAACGATTTAAAGCATGCCATCCACCTCAAAATCGTCTATTTGCAAGTCCACTGAAAGTTTAGCCAAATCTGAAGAATGCTATCCGCTCTGTCGGTCTGAGGTTTGTAGCAGATGAAGTTGTGCCCCTGTAGTTTGACTAGACATGATGAGAAGTCACTATAGTCTCGATGTCAGCAATTTCTACTGAATCTATTCTAATGGCTTGAATTTGATCTGTGAACCATTTACTGAACAGGCACAAATGGTAAAATACCGAATGCTAGAGCAAGTATGTGATACTCTATATTGTGATAAATGGATTGTACTTACAAAAGACTTTTATATCAAAACGCAATGGGTTTGTCACCTTGTTTGATTCACATTCCCAGCCCTTCCTGTGATGCATCGACTTTCAAAGATGGTAGTCTTCCATGGGTTATAGTATTGCAGGGTACAGGTTCTGCTGACATATACTGGAGTCATTCAAACGGATCTTGATAGTTCTCCTGCTATGCATAAGCTCTCTTAACAATAATGCTTTGTTAGGAAAGTTTCGGTGTGCAGTGTTGGAATGTTAAAAAAATCTCATATGTCAGCAGATCTTTCCTTTTGTGGAGTCATCACAACGTTTTGGACTTTCCAAAGTCAAGACAGGAATCATAACCTGAAATGTTTATCTGTCCTCATTCACCTGACACTTCTTGAAGATTGCATCATGAACAGTTTCTACCATTAGGGAGTGTTACTTTTGGTCTTGCTCTTTGATTTTTCCCATGACCATAATATTGGCAGCAATACATTGACTAGGAGAAAGTGATGACTGCAGATGCTGGAGATCAGAGCTGAAAATGTGTTCCTGAAGAAGGGCTCATGCCCGAAACGTCAATTCTCCTGCTCCTTGGATGCTGCCTGACCTGCTGCGCTTTTCCAGCAACACATTTTCAGCAATACATTGATATCAATATATATTTTCTCTAAGTCTGCCATAGCCTGGAACAAGTGCTGACTAGCAGATAAACCAAAAGTGTGTCTTTGGAAGCAACATTTTCCAAATGGTATTCTGAAAGTAGAGATTTCTTGAGATTCTTTTGCCAAGTGAACTGACCAATATCTATGCCTAGCACCCAGGTTGGCAAAGGATTTGGTTCTTGTGAATCCTCAATTCTAACTTTTAGAATTTTGAGAGAGCATCTGTTTAGAGAAAAGTTGAATTGTTGACGCTAAACAAGCCTTAATTGTATTATCTTTCTTTAGCACGCACACACGTGTAATAGAACTGCACCAGTCTGACGTACATGACAGATAATGTTATAGCATTCTGGATCATCCTGCTCACTCTTCCATTTCTTTCACGTGTGATCACCGAACTTTCAGGGAAAAGTTCCATGATGGAATTGAAGTCTTTGAAAATTCCCATGGTATTGAATCTCTGGATATATTTCTTGTAAGCTCTGGATCAACTCATCCAAGTATCCCTGGTCTCTTCCGATATCAGTATTTTGGGAGATATCCATGAATGATCACAATGTTGATTTCTGTACAAGCAGGTAACCTTGGTATTGTTGGTTCATACAAACAAGTAAAGTATGTGTGGCTTTCATTGTCAGCAAATCTTACCTTTGCTCCTTTTGGTTATAGCTCATGCTTTTTGTTCCATGCATCTTTTTCTTTTTGCTTACGAATAGTATCGGGGCTGTACTGACACCCAGTTTGCAAAGACTTGCCACCCACATGGACCATCAATCTGGCTAGCTCACAATTAAGTACTCACTTAGGTTTGCATTACTTGGGTCCACGTACATATTTATTCAATTACTACATTGCTTCATGCCTGGTCTGAGCTTTTCTCCCCGTAGTCTTCAAATTCTCATCATTACCCTTTTTTTTAAAAAAAGGACACATCACTGTTTATCACACTGTATTCTTGCATTGTATTGTTCCCCTAACACAGCATAAAAACACTCATACTGGGGTGGTAAATAGTGCCAATTCAATTTAATTTTACATCTCCACCAGGCTTACTCAGGAGATAACTTCCAGTTAAAGTATACTTAGTTTTGTATGCTGCTACCTGGACTCCTCATGGCTGCTAGCAATAGTGTGATCTGGTCCTGGATTACTAACACATACAGTTCGAGTACATACAGTAACGAGTCTTCATTCCAATAGTATCCACTAAATTTCTCCCTACCATTATCGTAGATCCTTAATATATGCAATCCCAACCTAGAGAATCCACATTCCATTGTAATCCTCAGTAGTTAAAATTTTCCTGGTTCCCAGTCAGAGGAGTACTATTTTATTGAGAAGCTTGAAATGGTTCTCTCGTGAATTCAACCTACTTCCCACCTTCAGTCAGCTCCTAACTCCTTCAGCACCACATTTATCCAGCACCTCTTCTTTTTATTCCTACAAGGTACAAGATCTCATACTATTTAATATCATTTGTATTCAATTCACATCCAAAAAGTCAATTCTGGAGTTTTGGTCAAAAAAAAACTAATTTTTCATATGCCTCATTGCAGGTTACCACTGAATTTTGCACAAAATATTTAAACCCCTTACATGTGGTACTGGTGAAGTCAAACACTGATGCAAATCCATTTAATAGAATCACTAAAACATAACAATGGAAGCAGCTGTTCAGCATCTTGTATACTTTTAACTCCATTTGTGTTAATTTCAGGGGCAGGGTTAAGCAGGGCCAATAGTAACTCTGCAACCTTCAGGAGAACGATGGGGGATGAATTTCAGCCTCAAATTTTACTCAATTAAAAAAATTGATACTCTACATTTCTTCATGGAATGACTGAACGATGCAGGTAAGTCTCAGACCTGTGTTTTAACAGGACTAAAACTGACTAGATAAATTACAATGTTTGTTAGTGAAAATTGGGATCTAGCTCATTATGTACATTAAAAAATGAAGAGGTGCAAAGCTAAGTTCTTACACAACAGGGTCAAGACTTAAACCTGAAGGTGATTGTCAAGAAAATATTTTAAACGCAACATTCTGTTCTTTTCAATTTTAGCTAAATGCCAGCAATTTTCTTCATTAACTTGGTCACTTTCTGGTCCCCAGAACTCAACTCTAGTGCATCGCATCTCAGACAATTCTTGCACCCACAAATCAACCAGTTAAGAGGTTGGGAGCCAACTTATGTGTGTCATTTAGTAATGTACTCAGACATGGTCATGATTGGAGTACATTGTTCCCCTTCCTGTTTCAACAGTTCAGAGAGAGGTGTTAAAGAATCACACACTTAGAAAGTTGAGAGCTTGTTCTGAAAGTAGCCACCAACTCAAAAGTGGACCACTGTAGACAAAGAAACTTAAAGTAATATTTTTCAACTGAAAATGCTGAGACAGGTTTGAGAGAAAAAAGTAAAATGACATAATTAGAACAGAAGCTGAAAAAACTAAGTGGGCTGTCAAAAAGTAGAGGCCAAATTACAATACTTAAATATTTTGGTATCATTTTGCCAGTTAAATGTTTATACTAAAACAAAGCTGTAATTGATAGTTACTAGCTAAATTGTCACCCTGATTTCAACTTAGTCTATTTTCTAGACTTGCATCCCGCTGGATTAAAAAAAATCACCAGGGGACACTGAATAGTTTCCATTTTTCCCTCTCACTTTCCCCTCCACCAACTCCTTACATATTTTGAAAGGGCAGGATGTTTACTTACATCTTCATACTTCCAAATTATTTATTAATCATATCAATGATACAGCGTGCAGAATTAAATCTGGCAAATAGTGACATTACATCAAAAAGAACAAATACTAGCATCTAGCAACTATGTATATTCAGCCACATATATGGAATGTGTAATTCAAGATCTTATTTGTACAATGTTGAGACAATCACTTACCTGCTTGCCTCACAGGCAAGTCCAGTTGGTCTGACATTGTAATTTGAAGCAGAGTTGATACAAACGTAACAGCCTTGTTGGCCTGTAATGTACACAGATAAAAAATCTATTAAATGTGTATTCAGGTGACAGCTGCTTTAAACATTTAAATACAGGTTACAGTTCCGTATTAAGGAAAGGAATCAGTGCTGAAAAACATTTCAGGTGATCATCTAATGTCAAAAAGTGCCCCTACCATGCCTAGATACAACACAAAGCTATACATATTCTGATTTGGAGGTGGCGGTGTTGGGCTGGGGTGTATAAAATTAAAAATCAACACCAGGTTATAGTCCAACAGGTTTATTTGGAAGTAGTAGCTTTCTGTGCGCTGCTCCTTCAACAGGACAACCTGATGAAGGAGCAGTGTTTCAAAAGCTAGTGCTTCCAAATAAACCTGTTGTGGACTATAACCCTAGTGCTGTGAGATTTTTAAACTTTGTACACTTTTTTTGGTTCATCTTTTAATATGCCAGAATCTTAAAACATAGCAATTCAATATCAGCATTCTTCTCCCTCCAACTTTCAGGTATGATGTTGCTTAATATAGCTGAGGCAACTCACTGCTGAATGTTGTACAATTATGGAGTCATAGTCATATATATGGAAACAGACCATTCAGCCTAACTTGTCCACACTGACCAGACATCCCAATCTGATTTAGTCCCATTTGTCAGCATTTAACCAAGAACCCTCGAAACTGTTTCCATTCATATACCCACCCAGATGCCTGCAAATGTTGAAATCGTATTTATCTCCTCCACTTCCCCTGGCAGTTCTCCATACGCGCAGAGTCTGTATTAAGTTACCCTTCAAGTCCTTTTTAAATCTTTCTGTTCTCACCTTAAATCTATACCCTCTTTTTTGGACTCTCCACTCAAAGTAAAAGACCCTGGCTCTTCACCCATTCCATGCCCCTTCAGTTTATAAGCCTCAATAAGGTCATCTGTCAGCCTCCAAACACACCAAGGGAAAACATCTCTGCTTATTCAGCTTTGAACACAAACACTCCAGTCCCACCTGCATCCTTGTAAATCGTTTCTGCACCCTGTCAAGTTTAACAGCATCCTTCTTATAGAAGGGCACAAGAATTGTACACAGTATTCTAAAAGTGGCCTCACCAATGTTTTGAACAACCTCAAGATAATGTCCCAACTCCTACAGTCAATGCATTGACCAATAAAGGCAAGCAAACCAAACACCTTCTTCATTATCCTATGTACCTGCGAATCCGCTTTGAAGGAACTATGCACTTGCACTCCTAGGTCTCTGTTTGGCAACAGCCCCCAGGACCTTACCATTATTTGTACAAGTTATACCCTGGTTTGCCTTACCAAAATACAACACCTCATTTATCTAACTTAAACTACTCTGCCATCCCTCAGCCCACCTGATGAATACAGAATCTACTTCACTGTCCATTACACTAGCAATTTTGATGTCATTTGCAAACTTACTAACCATGCCTCCTAAATTCACCTCCAAATTAATTACATAAATAACAAAACAACCAGCGGACTCAGCACTGATCTGTGCAGCACATCACTGATCCAATCCAAAAAGCAACCTCTACTTCCACTGTCTCCTATCTTCAAGAGAGTTTTGCATCCAATTGGCGGGCTCCCCATAGATTCCATGTGATCCAGCTTACCAACCGGTCTACCACGTGGAATCTCGTCAAACACTTTACATACTACAAATTCCTTACCGAGATCTAGACTAATCTTGCGTTCATTTCACATAGGACTTCCAATCCATAGTGACTTCCACTGCTAAGTTACTTCCATCCCAGTTTATTTTGCTATGAACATTTCAAGGAATGAAAGAACAGCAAGCAGCACTTAACAATCCAAGTTAAATGCTTGATTTCTCTCAATCTAGTGGCACGTTCTTCTGTACAAAATGTTAGAAACAAACTCGAAGTGTTGGCAGTTGTACTTCCAGATTTTTTTTAAAAAACTTCCTTGCCTAAAAATGTGCTAATCCTGGTTAGAGAATGCTTACAACAATCTGATCTCATGCAATGTCAAGTGTTCATTCATTATATATCAACATTAGCAAACTACTCAACATTGGACATTCTAGTTAAGCCAAAACCTATCTTCAGATGCTAACCAACTTTGCAGAAGGGGTTTTGGACTGTAAATGGTAACAAGGTCATCAGTATTCACTTTAGTAGTATAATGATTGAGGCAAGCCAGATCAAGACAAAATTAATCTAAAAGCAAACTACAATAGATTGGAGATGAAGTAAAAATAAAATGCTAAAATCACATCAGCCAGCACCTGTACAGAAAGGTGCTGACTCTTCACAAACCTGAAAAATTGAGACATGGAGAAGCAGATTAATACAAATAGAAATACATTGAATAGACAAATTGTAAATGCATCACCACAGTCATGTGAATCTTAAGAGAAATAAGAACCATGGAAAACCTGATGAAGGAGCAGCACTCAAAGCTAGTGCTTCCAAATAAACCTGTTGGACTATAACCTGGTATTATGAAATTTTTAACTTCATTCAGCCCAGTCCAACACTGGCACCCCCAAATCATGAAAAGGCTGAAAGGCATACTGGAATTTGGTTTGTCAAAGACAACATAACTAAATATGAACGTGCTAAAATCAATCTCCAAACTCAATATTTTATTTTTAGAAGTTTAATCTTTAAGAACATAATTCTTTCAAAATGTACTTTCAGTACATCCGTAGTCATGGACGACAACTGTAAGAATACAGTTGGATTACATTAGAAAATGGTGGGTGGAGACAGATTTGTCATTTTCAATTTAAGGTACACTGCAGCTTGTCTAGTTCCTTGAGTAGCCACTTCCATTTCAGTCCCATATGCATACAGTAATCATGAGTACTAATGACCAAAATACTTAGTCTTGAGAAGTTAAATTACTATCACATATGAAAATTAGGATGGTGTTTTGAGGGCCTGCTGCAGCTAATTTGCTATCATGGAATCTTTTTACTGACTAAGTCAAATGGTTCTTAAGAGCTGGAGAAGTTGGTGAATCATGTATCACTGCCTTCCTAAATATACTGTGGAAAAATAAAGGCAGCAATACCCACATGTGGCATCATACATAATTCGACAAATGTTTCTATTGATTCATGCTTTGACACAGGACATGAAAATGTTATATTTCCTGTCCTAGATTCTCAGAAGATTTTTTTTTGCATATTTTGATCTTACTGGTTCATGAAACTAGTAGAGTAGCTATATAATGTGAAAATACTTTTCAGAAATCAATGGTAGAAATCAAATTACAATTGTTCCAGAAAAGAGACCCCATTCTGTTTTGTCTTGCATTTTCCAGAAAATAACATGGGTCAGATGGTTAATTTAAGTCTGGCCTGAAATCATTACGGCTCTGAATACCCAATCGGATGCATAATAGGGTAGAGAATGAAATTAGGACTCAGTGCTCTTAAATTGAGATTAAGTAATTTAGCAAAAACTAAATGCAGTATTATTTAAGCCAACCAAGTGTGCTTCCCAACAGGTTCCAGCAAATACTTTACTCAAAAATGTGACATGATATGCTGGGACCTGGGTTAATATAATCTTTTTTTTTCAAAAAACTTGAATCAAGGTATAGGCGGGGTGGTAAAAACGGAGAGGAAAGGAAAAAATTCCAAGACTCCTATCCCGGTCACCACGGAAAGGAAATACCATCTGGTGCTTATAAGCTCACTGTCAAGGTTCATACAAATACTAGTTAAGTTTATCACACCTGCTAGCTGATCCTCATGAAAAATATTGATACTCCATGATACAATATACCAGCATTCACTATTAAGGTTTCAACTGTAGAACAGCTGCTTGGACAAGTACCAAAAGAGGATAGCATCAACTCTGACAGTACAAAACACTGCAGTCTTCATTGATTTGTAACTAGGTGTATTAGTCAGGGGTAAAGGGAGGAAAATGGGGCAGGGGAATAGGTCTGGGTGGGTTGCTCTCAGCGTTGACTTGTTGGGCCAAACAGCCTGTCACCACACTGTAGGGATTCTATGATTGATTGAAAACACCCTTAGGAAGGAATGGAGAAAAGTAGCAAAGTGAGCAAAAAGGATATCTGCAAAAATGTCCCAGCTATCCTAAGTTTATTAGAACTCAGTGCATTGATAACAATAGATATGTGAATGAGGGCCTCTGGAAAACTGCCCTTCATTACATAAAAAAGTTACCAGGCACAAAACAAATCTGCTGGCATAGTTAACGCTATCAAGTTGGGATTTATTTTAAAAAATGAATTGAATACTGAAATCCAGCATGCTCAAGTGCAGTAGCAAAACATACAGGAAATGGTATGAGACAAATTAATGGTCGCATTCTCAACCAGGTCTACACAAAATAGATTTTCCATTTGACCTAGCCCCTGCCATAAAGTGTGCGATACTCGTGCCAACATTACGGCTGAGGACTAACATTTGTAAATCAATGCAGGTCATATCAAGTTCCAGGCATCACTTACTCGCAAGCGGAGGGAATCAAACTCTATACCCTCTTGTCAAATACGATTTTGCAATAGTTAAAGCGAAACAAAAATGAGGTTGAAGAGAAAGGGGTGAGAATTTAAGATATAAACATTAAAACATGCTTAAAAATAGACTTTGAACTTTGAGAAAAGAACACTACTTGGACACGAGTCACAATTGCATTACAAGTTAGGACGATGAGGGTTCTGCTTCCTATGGCCCATGAGTGAATACTGTACCCGCATTGCCACTCTGCGCACATCACAAAGTTCGCAATCCACTTGATACAAGAAGAAAAGCTCGACATGACTCGCCTGGCATAGATACAACCTGAGGCGAACGCATTAACGAGCAGTCTAACATGACTAGTCAGGAGAAAGTAATAATCGGAGTCTGAGGAGTAGAGGTCATTATATTGGCTCCAAGAACATTGAGAACCTTTGCGTGCGATGAGAGGCGTGAAAAACGCAAAACATTGTAACATGTCCGCTGGCAGCAGGCGGCCCTGGAGCGGACACGGTGCTAAAGGCGAGGCGAGGCCAGGCCCGGCTACCAGCGGCCCCCAGCTTGGAGATTTCACTCTTGGACGCGCGCCGACATCTCCAGGGGCCTGAGCTGCAATTAATTCTGTTACCTCGTTGAGCTGTCGCTCGGCCGCCTCCCTAAGCGCAGGGTCCATGGTACCCCTCAGGGCCTCGATAATTTTAGTTGGATCCATTGGAAGTTTCTCAGCCGCACTCTCGGAGAAAATCAACGTTTGGTTAAAAATAAGAAGCCTGGTCTTTTCCCCTTCCCTCAATTTATTTTTGAATTATATAACCGAGTCTGGTGGTTGCTGGGCCGCCTCTCAGCTAGCGGCCGATGCGCACATGGAAGCTGCGCTTCAACAGCCGCCGGCGCCAAAGGAAGAGCGTCGACCTCCGATGCCGGATACACCAGCGCAAGGCTTCCCGTCATCAGCCGGGCCGGGCCAACCCTCTCACCAACTTCCGCTTCCGCCAACCATCACGCAGTCACTGCCTGCCTGCGCGGGGCCACCTGGGAAATGTAGTTTCCGTCCCCCCTGCCTCCCTGATCCAAAATGGGAATTAGGCGGAAGTGGGCAGTGCAGATGCTGAAGATGAGAGTCAAGATTAGAGTGGTGCTGGAAAAATACAGCAGGTCAGGCAGCATCCGAGGAGCAGGAAAATCGACGTTTCGGGCAAAAGTCCTTCAAGAGGAACTCCTAATGAAGGACATTTGCCCGAAACGTTGATTTTCCTACTCCTCCGATGCTGCCTGAGTTGCTGTGCTTTTCCAGTACCACTCTCACCTTGACCAAAATGGGAATTGTCATCTTCAAGTCACAGTTCCCCTGCAGACTTGTTACTATTTTCATTTCATTGACTTGATTGTGTCTGGGTCAATACGGTCTGTTCAATTTCTCATTAAAACACGATTTGGAGATGCCGGTGATGGACTGGGGTGTACAAAGTTAAAAATCACACAACACCAGGTTATAGTCCAACAGGTTTAATTGGAAACACACTAGCTTTCGGAGCAACGCTCCTTCATCAGATGATAGTGGAGGGCTCGATCGTAACACAATTTATAGCAAAACTTTGCATTGTGATGTAACTGAAATAATTGAAAAATTGATTGTTAAGCCTTTCATCTGTTAGAATACAGTGATAGTTTCACTTTGTTCATGTGTAAATCACAAAACCTTTTTTTAAAAGTTGCATTCTCTGGTTAGCTGTTAACAATGGTGATAGCTAGACAATATGTTGAAGGTTCTGGATTAGTGGTGCTGGAAGAGCACAGCAGTTCAGGCAGCATCCAAGGAGCTTCGAAATTGACGTTTCGGGCAAAAGCCCTTCTTTTGCCCGAAACGTCGATTTCGAAGCTACTTGGATGCTGCCTGAACTGCTGTGCTCTTCCAGCACCACTAATCCAGAATCTGGTTTTCAGCATCTGCAGTCATTGTTTTTACCTATATGTTGAAGGTGTTAGCCCCCTGTGTTCTCTGTCTATGACCTGATGTTTAGATTGATTCTAATCTAAAAAGTGAGATAACAGAGTTTTACATAAATTAATGCAGTTTTTGAGCCCAGAGTTCTACATGAATGTATGCAGTTTTTTGAGCAAAATGCAATGTAACTCTGCAAGTACAAATTCACCCCACAAAATATTTGTATGCATGTGGGTCTTTGTCTGTGTGTGTGTGTCTATCTGGGGTGGGGGTTGTGAGTGTGAGAAAGTGTGTGTGTAGTGAGTGCAGAGTGTCTTAAGTCTGTGAGGGGATGCATGTGGGAGTGTGTGTGTCTATAAGGTTGTGTGTGGGTGTCTGTGTGCCCGTCTGTGTGTACCTGTGTCCGTGTGTATGTGAGAGTGTGTGTATGTAGGAATATCTGTGTGTGTGTAGTGCAATGGTGATCACCTGTAATGTGACATGAACCCAAGGTCCCTGTTGAGGCCCTCCCTATGGATACCGAACTTAGCCATCAGCCTCTGCTCAGACACTTTCCTCTGCTGCTTGTCCCGAAGTCCACCTTGGAGGATGGTCGCCCGAAGGTCCGAGGCTGAATGTCCTGGACCACTGAACCAGTGGCCCCTAAGAAGAAAAGGTTGAACCATTCGCTTGAACCACTACAGTTCAAGTAGTGAAGGTACACAGAGAATATTGTAACATATAGAGTTTCAGGATTTTGAGTCAACTTTGGTGAAGAAGTGGCAATATATTTCCAAGTTAGGATGATGTGAACTTGGAGACCAACTTTGAACTGACAGTGTTGAGATGCACCAACAGGCCATATCCATCTGGACACTGCAAATTTGAGAATTGCTGACTGAAGAAGCCTGGTGAGTTTCTGCAGTGCAACATGGTGATGAGACACAATGTGTACCCAGTGCAAATAATTAACGATTTCTAAGTAAAAATGGTGGCTATGAATAGTGTTCAAACAGAAGGCTGGGCAAACACAGCAAGCCAGGCAGCATCAGGATATGGAAAAGTCCACATTCCGAGCATAACCCTTCTTCAGGACTGGATGTGAGGATAGGGGGAGCTACGGGGGGTGTGGGGAGAGAAGTCATGCTAGGTAAACACAGGTTGTGGGTATGACCTGGTTGGTTAATGGGAGGGATGAATCCAGTTGGTAGCTAGAAGGAAGGGAGGATTTCCAGCCCTCCCTTCCACCAACTCTTCTTTCCAGTTACCAACCCTTCAACCAAACAGGTCGTACCACTACCTGTGCTCACCTATCACTACCTCACCATTCTGTTACTCTCCCCACCCCACCTCACCCCCTCCTCTACTTATCTGTAGCTTCCCCCTATTCTCACATCCAGTGCTGAGAAGGGTTATACTTGAAACATTGACTTCCCCACCTCCTGATGCTGCCGGGTTGCTGTGTTCTTCCAGCTTCTTGTTTGGCTACTTTGGTTTCCAGCATCTGCAGTTTATTTTTGTCTCTATGAATAAAACATTAGCTGCTTCTCTTTGAAATTATGTATTTGGTTTGATTGTATGCATTGGCCATACACCCAATATATACAATTCAGAGTTGAGGAGCTGATTTAAAGTACAGTAAACTAAAACTTACTTTTCCATTGCTCTTGTCCTGACTATCAAAAGTCATACAAAAATGCAGTTGGTTTTTCAATTAAAATTTGATAAAAACTCCTTTTAATTATATTATTTCTACGTTTCCAGCTACGTTTGTGTCATCATCATTCAAGAAACTAATGCTTTCAAAAGTTAGTTCAGGTTCAAGCACACAGGCTAAGGTTGTTCAGCCTTTTTGCAGGGACAGGGGAGTTTTCAGAAAGACAACGTTATCCACAAAAGTAAACATGAATTTCAGGGAAAGATAGAATTCCAAAGTAATAAATTGATAATTATAAGATTTTTGTTTTAGTTGTCCATTCCAAAGTAGCAAGCAGCAGAAGGAAACTAATCGTGTTGTGTTATTGTAACTGGACCTGTAAGTCAGAGGACTACTTTAATGCTTTGAGGCCATGGGTTTGAATCCCATAATGACTGTGGGGACATAGTCCAGACAAAGGTTGTTCAGCCTTTTTGTGGGGACAGGGGGGTTTTCAGAAAGACAAGGTCATCCACAACAGTAAACATGAATTTCAGGGAAAGACAAAATTCCAAAGTAAACCCCTCTTTGTTTCAAGAAACTTATGCTGCTGGAAGGCTGCTCCTTGCCTTTTCAGAAGGTCAAACTGCCATTGGCAAACTGTGGATGGCCTGAAAATATGGCCAATAATAGAACTTTGAATGTTTAAGTTTAGTTCCTTGAGGCTGGAAGCATGTCCAAAGCTGGTCCCACTGTGTTAAAATTCCATTGTGGGCTGTCAGAATTCTCACCATCACTCACTGCATGGGAAACAAGATAAATTAGTAGCTGCTAATTGTCTGTTAATGTTTCTGCTAGCCCACAGATGACTCTCATTACCACTCCCCTTCCACACATGCACGCACACACACACACACAAACACACACCTTGGTGCATTGGCTTACTAATAAACCTTGGTCTGTCAGCAACAAATATGGAAGGGAAATGGGCTCTGATTGAAGGTGCAGCTCCATTCAAAATCTTCCAACTATACTTATTTGGATTTTAGACTCAAATTCTGTGGATCACAAAGGACCCTGGCTGTGGACAGCCTGTTGGACAACCATTACTTAGACTGACACTTCACTGAAATATGCAGATAGATATACAGTATCAGAGGTGTTAGTTTTCAAAGGAAATATTAAATTGCAATCTTATTCATCCTGTTTGGAAGTATTTGAAAAAGCAAATTGAGAATTTTGTCAATAAATGTTTATACCTCTATGAGTATCATCAAATATATAATGAATGAATTGTCTCATAGTTATTTTGGAAACTTTTTGTGCATAATTTGGCTGCTAAGTTTGGCGATAAATCACTTGCAACTGCAACTTAAAAGTTGGATGTTTGAAGGGTTGGAAGACTACCAGATATAAAAGGGTGTATGCAAATACATATTTATTTATATCATAAATATCATGTCACAGTTTACACAGTTAATCGGCTAAAATTATTATGATAATGCTTATTTAAGCATTAAAGAACATACAAAAGAATTGAAAATAAGCTGATATCTTGAGTTCAGCCTCATTGAGCTTCAAATCTTTTTCAGAATTGGCTAACCACCCCCTGAAATTCAAGATAATATTTTTTATACATTCTCTTAAAAACTTTACAAAATGGTGTATTGAAGTGAGCCATCCAAGCACTGCAATCTATTCTCTAAAGCCACAGTTAGAATGATTTTTTGGAAGGTATTGGAATTTATTTTTGGATTTTTTGCATCACAATCAGCAATGCTTTTACTTTATAAAAGTAGTCTAAATGGAATGATTTTCAGTATAATTTGTAGATCAAGAGAATCACAAACAATGTGCTATGTGGTGAGATAAACACAAAGACTAACAAGGACAGGCAGTGAAATGGGCATCTCTTTCAACTTGCTCCCTGCCAGTGCGTGGGATGTAAGAGTGTTCATTTCTGTGATGTAAGGGTATTCATCTTACTGAGAGGCAAAAGTATTACCAATGAGCCAATAATAATCTTACTATAAGCAGCTGAAATGATTAACTTTTGTGGACAAATATAAAAGAAAACATTGATATAGAACTGCATATACAAATACAAAACTATTTTAATATTTGGGAATGATATAAATCCTCAATATTACTTTGAAATTAAATTTTATGTTAACAAAATAGGTATAAAAAAGGAAGTTTAGGTACACGCTGTCCATAACTAAATAGCAAAAACCATTTCATGCCTGACCTCCCAGCCCATCCTTTGAGGAATCTACTTTAATTATGTACCTGATCTAAACCGTGAGACTAGCTGATTATTGGGTTCATGGTAATCCAGGGCAGGATGGAGTCAGGTGAAAGTTTTGTATTTACACACCACCATCACTCTTCTGAAGAACAAAAACAAAGAAACACAGAATATAAGGGAAAGGGTAGGCCATTTTGTCCTTTGAGGTGAAAACAATGACTGCAGATGCTGGAAAGCAAATACTGGATTAGTGGTGCTGGAAGAGCACAGCAGTTCAGGCAGCATCCAACGAGCAGCGAAATCGACGTTTCGGGCAAAAGCCCTTCATCAGGAATAAAGGCAGTGAGCCTGAAGCATGGAGAGATAAGCTCCTCTAGCTTATCTCTCCATGCTTCAGGCTCACTGCCTTTATTCCTGATGAAGGGCTTTTGCACGAAACGTCGATTTCGCTACTCGTTGGATGCTGCCTGAACTGCTGTGCTCTTCCAGCACCACTAATCCAATATATCCATTTTGTCCTTTGAGCCTGCTTTGCCTTTCAATATGATCACAGCTGATCACCTAACTCTCTGTTTCCACTTTCTCTCCAAATCCTTTGATCCCTTTAATCCTAATAACTATATCTGCATCTTTTCATTAAAGTCTTCAATGTTTTGGCCTCAACTGTTTCCTGTCTCAGAGTATTTCTCAGGTTTAACCATTCTCTGGGTGAAGAAATTCCCACTCATCCCTGTCCTAAAGTGCCTACTTGTTATCTTTAGTCTGTGATCCCTGATTCTGGATGTGCTGGTTAACAAGAAGACCCTTCCTGCATTTATCCTATCTAACCTAGTTAGAATTTCTCAGTTTTTATAAGGTTATTTATATCTATAATATTTCTCATTCTTCTAAATTCTAGTGAATATAATGCTATCCGATCCAGGCTGTGCCTGTATATCAGTCCTGCCATCCCCAGAAATCAGTCCAGTGAACATTCTTTACACATCTTCAATAGCCATATCCTAGAATCTTCTTCCTCAGATAAGGAGACCAAAACTGCATGCAAAACTTCAGATGCCCTGTACAATTGTAGCAAGACATCCCTGTTTCCAAACCCTAATTCAAATCCCAACACTATTAATCAAAGAGGGAAAAAGGCCAAATTTTAGTAACTACAGACAAGTGAATTTAACAATAGCATTGGGAAAATCACTATAACAAAGAATACTTGCTAGCACTTATAGAACTATATTATAAGAAACACATCAACATAGTATTATGAAAGGCAGATCGTGTCTAATGAACACAACAGGATTCTTTAACAGATGTGGTGAAGAAAGAAGGACCAAGGTATGCAAGAAGCATTTTGTTTTCTTCTGGTGATTTTTTTAACAATCTGGATTTGCCTTCAATGATTGCTGGTAGTGTGTCTTCACCTTGAACTACTGGTGTCCATTGATGATGTTGTTACCGAAATGGTGATAATTATAAAAAAAATTACAGTACATCAACATTACAGTACATCAACCTAACAACGATGAAGGAAGGACACCATATGGTCAGTTTAGGATTGTATGCTTGGATGGGAGACAGGATGTAATAATTTACATTTCTTCACATTAATAATGTCTTAGTGGCAGAAGTTGTAAGTAGAGAGGTGCTATTTAAGTAACGTTTCTGAATTACTGCATTATCAGATGGCATGTATTGGAAGCTACATATCTTTAAGCTCAAGATACTGTTTTTTGCAAACGTAAATAACATGCATCTATTTCAATTCCACAAAGTTGGTGACAAACATCAAAATTCTCCTGTACTCTGTAGGCTATATAATGTTGGCAGCAGCTTCTGCCATATCATTTACAAAGGTTTGTGATCAGTATCCACATTAAAGAGCTTACCAATCAGATACATATAAGTTATACACGTCCATATCCCATAAGGATGGCCTTCAGGCTCTCAGCTTCTTCCCCTCCAACAGACGCTTCCAATTCCCCTCCACCAATACTCTCCTCTGCCTTGCTGAACTAGTCCTCAACCTTAATAACTTTTCAATTAACTCCTCTCATTTCCTACAAACCCAGGGAGTGATCATGTGCACTCGGATGGGTCCCAGCTATACTTGCCTCTTTGTAGGCCATGATGAACAGTTCCTCTTCAGTACCTACACAGGCACTGTGCCCCAACTCTTCTGCCGTTGCATTGATGACTGCATCAGTGCAGTGTCCTGCACCCGGGCTGAACTGGAGCAGTATCCACCTTGCTCTCAAATTCACTTGGTCCATCTCAGACACCTCCCTCCCCTTTCTTGACCTCTCCATTTCCACCTGCAGTGACAGTCTCCAACTGACATTTATGAAAAACCCACAGACTCTCACAACCAACAGGATTACATCTCCTCCCACCCAGTATCTTGCAAGAATTTCATCCCATTCTCCCAATTCCTCTGCCTCTGCCTCATCTGCTCTGTAAAGGAGACATTCCACTCCCAAGCATCCCAGATGCCCACCTATTTGGAATAACATGCTTTCCCCCTGTGTCTTCCAGACAGCCCTCCACAGCACCACCTCAATTCCCTGTTTCACTGCTCTAAACCCCCCCAAACACAATAAACACGGAGTTCCCCTTGTCCGCACCTAACACCCAACCAGTCTCCACATCCAATGCATCATCCTTAAACACTTCCGCCAACTCCAACTAGACCCCACTATCAAAGACATCTTCCCCTCACGACCCCTCTCTGCCTTCCACAAAGACTGTTCCCATCGCCAATTCTTGGTTTGCCCCTCTGTTCCCCCACCAATACCTTCCCCTGCAACCGGAAAAGGTGCAAAACCTGCCGGCACACCACCCCCGTCAAATCCATCCAACATCCCACACAGTCCTTCCAGGTGAGGCAGAGGTTCACCTGCCTCTCCTCCAACCTAGTTTACCCTATCCGGTGCTCCTGATGTGGTGTTCTCTACATCGGGGACACCAAATGTAAACAGAGGGAATGTTTCGCCGAGTATCTCAGCTGGGCCTGCAGGGGCCAACTGGACCTCCCAGTCATCACCCATTTTAATTCTCCTTCCCACTCCCTTTCCAACATGACCATCCTTGGCCCCCTCCATTGCCACAACGAGTCAAACCACAAATTGGAGGAATAACACCTCATCTTCTGCCTGGGCAGCCGACAGTCTGGATTACTCAACATTGAGTTCTCCAATTTCAAATAACCTCCCTTCTATTCCTCTCAGCCGCCTACTGGATTCATCCCTCCTATCAAACTACCAGGTCATACCCTCTACCCTATCTCAATCTAGCCCCATCACACTACCTTGCCCCTTCCACCCCCTTCATCTGCTGCTCCCCTTACACCCACCCCCAGTCCTGAAAAACCTGAAATGTTAACTTATCCACCTCTTGATTCCACTTGGCTTGTTGTGTTCTCCCAGCCTCCTGTTGAATATTAGAGCAAACATTTCATGCTCTATGTTGGCATAATTGGATTACCCTTGCAATAGACTTTTTGATCCAAATACAATTGGCTTGCCAATTTGCATGATGCATTCCTAAGACTTTCTAAGATAACTTGCACTTTCAGAGCCACTTCCGATATGTCCTTCACCTAGTAAGCTAATGCTTAGATTCTTCATGGCTGCTGGTCACCTGCTCTCATGATAGTCCTTAACTCATGAGCATACTCAGCTTTGAAAGTAATAACAAAACTGCCTTTATATTTAGTCTAAGTAGTGTACCAATTCATTTCCAATGGTTTTGTGATCAGTTTCCATGATGAACCGATCAGCTATGTGTGAAATTGTGATACCAAACACTAGAACAAATGTTTTGTGATCCAATTTTCAATAATTGGATTATGTTTTCCAGTAGACCTTTGGACCCAAATGCAATTGGCTTGTCATCTTGCATAATGTATGCAGTATTCCCAGCCCTTTCTGGATGCATTAACTTTCAGAATTGTCTAAAAACTGTTGAACAACATGGGCTGACAACACTTGCTTGAGTGATTCAAACACAAGTTGATGTCTTTCTACTGTACTTATGGGGCTTATTTCCTTAAGGCTTCCTTAATGATGGTACTTTGTTGGAAATATTTGTTATGTGTGGTTCTAGGAAGTTAAAAATCTGAGACATAACTGCAGACTTTCTTTGTCTTAGGAGTAGCCATGTGTCATACATCTTCAAATTTGTTGAGATCAAGAACACTTAATGTTCAGATCCTAGGGAGTGTTGCTGAACAAAGAGACCTTGGAGTGCAGATTCATAGCTCCTTGAAGTGGAGTTGCAGGTAGGTAGGATAGTAAAGAAGGCATTTGGTATGCTTTCCTTTATTGGTCAGAGTATTGAGTACAGGAGTTGGGACGTCATGCTGTGGTTGTACAGGACATTAGTTGGCCAATGTTGGAATAATGCATGCAATTCTGGTCTCCTTCCAATCAGAAAGAAAGACTTGAAAGGGTTCAGAAAAGATTTCCAAGGATGTTGCCAGGGTTGGTGGATTTGAGCTATAGGGAGAGGTTGAATAGGCTGTGGCTGCTTTCCCTGGAGTGTCGGAGGTTGAGCGGTGACCTTATCGAGGTTTATTAAATCATGAGGGGCATGGATAGGGAAAATGGACAAGGTCTTTTCCCTGGGGTGGGGCAGTTCTGAACTAGAGGTCATAGTTTTAGGGTGAGAGCAGTAAGATATAAAAGAGACCCAAGGGGTAACTTTGTCACACAGAGGGTGGTACGTGTATGGAATGAGTTGCCAGAGAAAGAGGTGGAGGCTAGTACAATTGCAACATTTAAAAGGCATCTGGATGGTAATATGAATAGGAAGGGTTTGGAGAGATGCTGGCAGCTGGGACTAGTTTGGCTTAGGATATCTGGTCGGCATGGACAATTTGGACCGAAGGGTCTGTTTATGGGTTGTACATCTTTATGACTCTATGGTGGATTTCATAACATGAATATACAAAGTCAAAAGAGTTTATTTTATCTACATTTATTTGGCAGTTTTGTTTCTGGTATACTACATACAAAAATTCTAAGCTGTCACTAGGAAAATTTCTCCTTCCTCAGCACTGTACTTCTCTCCTCTTTTAAAGACAATTTCTTGTGTTGTACGTGTGTTCACTACCTGGTGTCTTACTAAAGTGAACACTTTTCATCAGTAAAGAACTGCAGATGCCATAAATCAGAAAGAAAAATAAAAGTTGCTGGTAAAGCTCAGCAGATCTTGCAGCATCTGTGAAAAGAAATTAAAGTTAACGTTTCGAGGAAAGGTCACCGGACCCGAAAAGTTAGCTGTGATTTCTCTGCACAGATATTGGCAGAATTGCTGAGCTTTTCCAGCAACTTCTGTTTTTATTTTTCATCAGTAAGCTGTTACAATCAATTACCATGGGTCCAACAAGAGTCTTTAATTTATTCTTTGTAATATAAAATATACCATCATATAAATAAACTATGCAGATATGTAATTTTTGTCTGATTGAAGATGACATTGGGACCATGCAGATGTACTTGCACCTCCAGGCCGCAGTGGCGCTAGAGCTCTGGACACGGCTTGTGCATGGATTGTCGTTACTCTTACACATGCGCATTGTTGCCTGAAAGGTGAAAGTGCAAAGGGACAGCAACGTGACCGGCATTTGTCGGTCTTTTCGCCGGTTTGGTCAGTGTTTCTGGTGCAGAGAAATGGCCGTGAAGAGTAGTGGTGAAGTCGTGAGGCGATCCGGCCTGAATAATGCTGTCCAAGAGAAAACGGCGAACCCGGTCGTCCCTGCTAATGGCGAAGCGGCTAAAGGTAACGGGGGTGGGGAAGAATCGTGCCCAGGGGATGAGAAGTTACCATTATCGTGTTATAAGGGTGAACATAGCACATAGGATAGGACAGTAAAGCACAGGAACAGACCCTTCGGCCCATCATGTCTGTACCGACCATGATGCTATTCTCAATTAATCCCATCTGCCGTCATACAGAGTTCGCAGAGGTGCTGAGAAGATATTTTTCTGGTCGGAGTGAGACGTGGAGAGAATTTTGAATCGTCAAGATGAGGTTTCTCAGGTTTGAGTGAGTTTCATCAGCGCTTTGGCTGAGATAAAGACGAAGATGAGAAAAGTTACGACGTTGGAAACGTAGCTTTCTATTTCTGGGCAGCTGTATGATGTCAAAACCTCAGTTTGGAGTCAAAAAGAAAAACTGTGACAAGGCTGTGCAGCTCATGGTAATGTCTATAAGGAAGATGGTCCTGATCTTCCCGCTGTTTAGCTGGAAGAGATGCACACAGCCTGATAATACAGTGGTCAGGAGATGTGTGGTGATGAGGTCAAGTTGGATGTTGCTCTTTGAACATTTGGAGATTTACGTCACGTCAAATTATGTTGCGGAAGAGAAGATGGGAAAGACGAAAGAAAGACGTGCATTTCAATGTCATCAGCTATTAATCTTCAGATATCATACTGCGCTTTACTGCATGTTAAGTATGTCTAAAGTGTTGTTTCAATGTGCGAAATACAATAGCACTTTGTAGGAGTATGGCCTCAAATAATATAGTGATAATTTTTGCAAAGTTGGATTTAAAACAAAAAAAAATGTTCATGGGATGTTGGTGTCCATAAGACATAGAAGCGGAAATTAGGCCATTCGGCCCATTGAGTCTGCTCTGCCATTCAATCATGGCTGATAGGTTTTTCAACCCCATTTTCCCACTTTCTCCCCATAACCTTTGATCCCCTTGCCAATCAAGAACTTATCTATCTCTGTTTTAAATATACTCACTGATTTGGCCTCCACAGCCTTCTGTGGCGATGGATTCCACAGACTCACCACTCTCTGACTAGAGGTTTCTCCTTGTTTCTGTTCTAGAAGGTTTTCTCTTTTTTTCTCTTTACTCTAAAGCTGTGCCCTTAGGTCCTTGTCTCTCCTGCCAATGGAAACATCTTTCCAACATCCACTGTGTTTAGGCCGTTCAGTGTTTTGAAAGTTTCGATCAGATTTCCCCCCCCCCCCCCCAATCCTTCTAAACTCAATCGAGTATCGTGCCAGAGTCAAATGTTCCTTATGTGTTTTAGCCTTTCATTCCTAGGATTATTAATTTGAATCTTCTCTGGATCCCCTCCAGGACCAATACATTTTTTCTGAGGTATTGGGCCCAAGATTGTTCACAATACTCTAAATGTGGTCTGACCAGAGCCTACAAAGCCTCAATATATCCCTGCTTTTATATTCTTGTTCTATCGAGATGAATGGCAACATTGTTGCTGACTGGCCAATATTTATAATCTGTCTGTATTTGCCTTTGAGAAGATGTGGTGAGCTGCTGCAATCCACGTTCTGTGGATTCACCCATAATGCCATTAGAGGAGGAATTCCAGGATTTTGATCTAGAGAAGGATCAGAACATATTTCCAAGTCAGGATGGTGAGTGACTTGGAGGGGAGCTTGCAGGTGGTAGTCCTCCTGTAAATCTGTTGCCCATGTCCTTCTAGGTGGAAGTGGCTGCAAGTTTGGAAGGTGCTGTCTAAGGGTATTTTGTGGATTTCTGCAGTGCATTTTGTAGCCAGTGCACACTGCTACTGAACATCGGTGATGGAGAGAGTGGATGTGGTGCCAGTCAAGTGGGCTGCTTGGTGTCAAGCTTCCTGAGTGGTGTTGCAGCTGCACACATCCAGGCAAGTGGGGACTATTTTATCGCATTCCTGACTTTGTGAATGGTGATCAGGCCTTGGGGAGTCAGGAGGTGAGTTACTTGCCACAGCATTTCTAGCCTGTAACCTGCTGTTTGTTGTAGCCACTGTGTTTATGTAGCAAGTCTTTTTTGAATTTGGGGTCAGTGGTAACCCCAAGGATGTAAATTGTGGGGGCTTCAGTGATGGTAACGCCATTGAATGTCAAGGGGCAATGTTAAGATCATAACTTATTGATGATAGTCATAGCTTGGCATTTATGTGGTACACAAATATTACTTTCCACTTGCTCAGTCCAATTCTGGGTATTGTCCAGGTCTTATTTCACTTTAACATTGACATGTTGGAGTACACTTCTGCTACTGTTGTCCCACAGTGCCTCATGGATATCCAGTCTTGAGTTGCTAGATCTGTTTGAAGTCTGTCCCATTTTGCATGGTGATAGTGCCATGCAACACGATGGAGATAATTTTCAATGTGAAGTAGAGTCTTTGTCTTTTTAAGGCCTGTGCAGTGGTCACTGTTACGGATGTTGTCATGGAAAGATGTATCTGCAGCCAGCAGTTTGGTAAAGATGAGGTCAAGTATGTTTCTTCCCCTCTTGTAGGTTCTCTCACTACCTGCTGCAGCTCAGGGTTAGCAGCTATGTTCTTTAGGATCCGGCCAGCTAGATAAGTAGTGCTGCTGGTCATGGGTATTGAAATTCCCCACCCAGAGAATATTTTACACCCTTGCCACCCTCAGTGCTTTCTTTAAATGTTGCTTAACTTGGAGGAGTGCTGATTCTTCAGTGGAGGGAGGGCAGTATTTAATAACCAGGATTGAGGAATAAATATTGACCAATTATTTCCTTGCTAATTTTGGAAGATATCAAAGAATTTTTACGCCCACCTGACAGTACAGAGCAGACCTTGGTTTAATATCTCATTGGAACGATGGTATCTTTAGCAGTGTAGTACTCCTGCAATACTTCAGTGTAAGGTCAAGTTAGATTGTCGTGCTGTGACGGTGTGTGCCTTTAAGAGCGATTTGTTCTGTCCTGTTTATCTTGGAGAGGTGTTGTAAGTCTGGTGCCAAGGTGTCAGCTCCATGGAAAGCAAAGTAAGTAGCTTTGGGGTTTTTTTTTAAGTTAGACAAAGAAAGCATGAGTTGATGGAGTCAGGCTCACACAGACCCAGGGTTTTAGTTTGTCTTTCACTTGTTGAAGTTGGCTTTTTGGAGTTGAAGATGCTAGATACAGCTCTTTCTCTGCTGGTGCAAGAGCTTGTGTTCTCTCTTCGCTGCTAGATTCCTTCTGTTGGTGTTCCTTCTTCTGGACTGGTGGAGACAGCAAGTGAGGGAAATCTGTTTTGCTGCATTTGTCTTTGCCAAGAGTGTATTTATGGACTACTACTGTATTGGAACAGTTGATGAGTAGTTAAATAATATTATTTTATTAAGAATTACAGTAGAGTTAAAATTATGCCAATTCTTTGAATTTTAACTGTGGTGTAAGAATATACTGTGTTTTGCTCAAAGCTGAATAGTTTGACCAATCAAATCACATCTGGAATGTAGCACCTTACACTTGCCTTTTAAACGAGACAAAAGTCAGAATTTAGGCTGTCGCCTTGGTTTAGTCTCATCCAAAACAACAGCGTGCAATTCTGTAGTGGATCTTAAGCTCACAATCTTCTGACGTGGAGGTGAAAGTGCTACCATGATCGAGAAGGTGCAAAGAATGACAGTATTATAGTTGGAGCAGAAGCCCTTAGACAAAATACTTTGCCCACAGTTAGGTATGTATGGAAACAATTCAAGAAAATCAACCACTGCTTTCTCTAGAGACTGGTAGTTAGTACAAGCCTTACCAATGATGCTCCTTTCCAAAGCATGAATTGAAAAATAGTTGAACAGATAATCTAAATCTGAAAGGCAAGCATGTAAGTGAAAACTTAGCATTTGTTGGAAGTGAAGAAGGGGGTATCAGTGAGAAGGTTTAAAGCAATAGATAATCACTGGCGTTTTTCTTTCTCCGTTCCAAGCTTTTTGTTCTCATGATTCTGGATTAGTGGGTGATGGGCTAAGATGAGTGAAGCATGTGTTTTGATTAAATCTTGTGATGGATGACGAGTATGAACAAGCATGATGAAGCCAGTTGGAAGCTTAAGTCTGTGCTTGAAGATGTTCATGGTAGAGATGGCTAAGTTTACGGAGGATGATGTAGTTGGTAAGAACGAGGGTATGGTAGTGAGTGTGGAGAAATGGAGGAAACTGAATTCAGAGTTGCGTGGGTTAGGGAAGATATGATGGAAATTGCAATTGCAGCTTAAGTTGCTTAATATTGAGACTGGTGAAAGAATGGAGGAAGAATATTCTGATGAGAAACATGGCAGGCGACAAGAATTTTTTAAGTAATTAAACAGTGGATTGACCAAGATGAAGTGTCCAAAGTAGAAAATGAAAACTTGCACATTGCAAACAACTTGATTCTAATGTCAAATGTGGTTGTCTCGATGGTTAGGATGTGCTTCAGAATAATGTCACCAGTGCAGGTTTGCTTTCCTTCAGGCTTGGGTATCCTTGGGACCTGCCTCCATGCCCTATCCTTCCACATGGAAGACAGTGGTAAACTACCAATGACAAAAACTGCTGAGGAGCATGGCTTAAGGTGAATCATCAGCACACAGTGAACCAAGCATCTGCCTTCAGGTAGAGCATATGTAGAATGGAATCGAGTTGTGACAGATATTCTCTCTCAAAGGCCAGTTAATCCTTAAGGTCTTGAATTTTTCTATTAATGATCTTTATTTTATATTTTAAGGGACAACATCATTGGAAGGAGGATCAGCCCGAATGTCTATCTTAATTCTTCTTTCTACCTTCCTCTCAGCTGCTTTTGTAATGTACCTCGTGTACAGGAATTTCCCAGAGCTTGATGAGTAAGTATGTGTACAATTGACGCTAGAATAAATGACTCTGGACTTTTAAAAATTTTAATTGTTCAACTAATTGAGGCACAACTGGTCAACAGCATGTCAGAAATATATCTTGCTCTTCAAACTGTAACACTATATCTTTAACATCCGCCTGTATAAGCAAATGGTTTTTTATTAGATTACTTAGTGTGGAAGCAGGCCCTTCGACCCAACAAGTCCACACCGACCCGCCAAAGCGCAACCCTTCCAGACCCATTGCCCCACATTTTACCCCTTCACCTAACACTACGGGCAATTTAGCATGGCCAATTCACCTAACCTGCACAGTTTTTTTGGACTCTGGGAGGAAACCAGAGCACCCGGAGGAAACCCACGCAGACACTGGGAGAATGTGCAAACTCCACACAGTCAGTCGGCTGAGATGGGAATTGAACCCGGGTCTCTGGTGCTGTGAGGCAGCAGTGCTAACCACTGTGCCACCGTGTTGCCCACACCAAACTAGCACTATTTTACAATTAAATAGTGCACAACTGCAGACTACAGAATCTATTTTTACAAGTGTCCTCAAACCACTGCAAACAGAACTTGTAATCAAAAGTGGAGAATGGTCTCCTATTCAAGCCAGGGTGAATTCACTGGAAAAATATAGCGGACAAAAGGTAACTGCACACAAACTTTTGTGTGTAAATTGATGCCATTTACAATTCTGTACTTTGCTGGAGTGATTGTGAGTGGACTTCTCCAGAATGGATATGGTTGGTTGAAAATAGAGATGTCACTGTTTGCAGCCAAAGTAAATTTAACTGAATAATAATATGAGCATTTTTAATGGCCATATAACATTCAGTCCATTTTTCGGATGCACAAAGACCTTTTAAAGAATACTCATGACATTCTAATATCATCCTTGTTTGAATCCTCTGGCAGCCTTCTGTCTGGTAAGGCAATGGTTTGCGCTTTAGTGGTCAACTGTGTGTTAAACATAGTCTTGTGTGGCTCACTCTGGCATTGCAGTCTCTGCCGCACTTGCTGCAGATAAAGGCTGTAGGCTGAGAATTCACTAGACGCTGTTTTCTCTGTGCCGTCTTTTCAGCCAGGTGAGCTTTATGCTTCTCCTTACCTCAACTGATGCCTCTCTAACCAGTTGCCCTCCAGATGTTCAACCAGTAGCAGCTATCTCCAGTTGGCACAGACAATGTTCGCCACCTCGATATCTCCCTTGGAGTGGAAGTATGTATGCAGGCTGCAACTCACTGGCCAGTTCACTGTGCAGAAGGCCTTTTGGCATATTGTTTACATTCATCTGATGAACATAATATTGCAAATGTACTTGGTTTAGTATTAAGTGAAAAGCAATGAAATTAGCACAGTTGGTGGTCTTGTCCTATCAAAGAATGCCGAGGATACATCTGACACTGTGAAGATAGCAGTTGTTGAGACTTTTCTTCTGACTGTGCTGCAAAGTAGGTATCTCTGCTGTCGAGGGTAACACCAAGGTCTGGTGTTTTCCACCAAGTTGCTGTTGTTTCATAATCTTAATCAATTTGGACATTCTTTGTAAAAGTTATTGCTGTTATTTGCTGATTCAGCAAATAGTAAAAGGGTGTAGGTTTGCTCACTGAGCTGTAGGTTTGATATCCAGACGTTTCATTACCTGGCTAGGTAACATCATCAGTGACGACCTCCAAGTGAAGCGAAGCTGTTGTCTCCTGCTTTCTATTTATATATAAATAAATACATATAAATAGAAAGCAGGAGACAACAGCTTCGCTTCACTTGGAGGTCGTCACTGATGATGTTACCTAGCCAGGTAATGAAACGTCTGGAT
Organism: Chiloscyllium punctatum; assembly: GCF_047496795.1. NCBI lineage: Eukaryota > Metazoa > Chordata > Chondrichthyes > Orectolobiformes > Hemiscylliidae > Chiloscyllium > Chiloscyllium punctatum. The sequence continues at coordinate 51,382,258 of NC_092760.1, forward strand.
ATCAAATCTACAGCTCAGTGAGCAAACCTACACCCTAAACCTCAACCTGAGCTACAGTAGTAAATAGTAGTAAAAGGTTGATTATTGTGAAGCTGAAAAAGATGAAGCTACATCAACTTTCTGCATTGTATTATTGATGCAGATTGAAGATGTCATAATGTCCTGGACAGTGACATTCATTTACCTGATGCTGATCCTTCCAAGCAGGAGAGAATCCAGTAATTTCACACTAATGATGTTCTTTAGTGTGATATCATCTCCATAGAATAACTTGAACTGGCACATGTTTTGTCTTGGATACAGTGTAAACACAACTAATTTCCAAGGTGCATCCACAGATCAAATACTGTTTCTACAAAAAGTGTTTAGGATCAGATGATAAAATTCCTTTGATAGCTCAGTGGGTAATTGCTCAGTCGTAAGTTAATAATGCTTCAGCTTGGCTTCTGGATTTGCACGGAGTTCCAGCACTTCTGGTTATTGCTGTTGACCTTAGTATCCAAAGGAGGATAAAAGTCATCCTGCCTTTCTTCTACTCCTGATTTCTTTCCTATGACTCTTGCTGACAACAGTTTTGAAAGTTAGATGGGAAGAACCATACATCAGGTTATTTTCCCAAAATTAAATAATTTTGCTGTGAAACCTCACATATGAAAACTGGTCATGAAGGAGAATTACCAGAAAGCTCTCAATTATTTTGGAATTTCTCTCCAGCATGAAATGTTCAATAATATCCAACATTTGTATTTTAGCATTTATCCTTTCTTCATTCAGGCACTTAAATGATGCTTTTTCATTTGCACCAATTCTCAGTAACATTTGTAGTATGAATTTAACATATTGTAGTACCTTTATATGTTGAAAATTAGTTTTAAAAAAAGCAATAGCATAAGTAAATTCAATCAATAATCATGCACTGTCTAACTCTGTCCATGAAGATTACCTTTAATTCCATCCTGTCCTTTCTAAATTTCTTTAAGACCTTGCACCACCCTGTCTCTAGAACTGCCTCTTGCCTTGCATCCTTGTTCAGAATATTAGCCTAGCTGATTTTCTTTTTGACATATTCTCTCAACCTCAAATCTCAACCCCTCCCCCCACTAAAAATCAAGAAAATCCATATCTTGATCTTAATATTCAACCAAACATTTGTCATCTCTAGTTTTCTCCAAGGCTTAGAGTTGGCTATTGAATGTAGTGTGTTTACAGTCATAGAGACCCTTTAGTCCAAATTATCCATGCCGGCCACATATCCTAACCTAATCTAGTCCCGTTTGCTAGCACTTGGCCCATATGCCTCTAACCCCTTCCTATTCATATACCCATCCAGATGCCTTTTAAATGCTGTAATTGTATCAGCCTCCAACACTTCCTCTGGCAGCTCAATCTATACACGCACCACCCTCAGTGTGAAAAGTTGCTCCGTAGGTCTCTTCTATATCTTTCCCCTCTCTCCCTAAACCTATGCCCTCTAGTTCTGGACTCCCCACCCCAGGGAAAAGACTTTGTCTATTTATCCTATCCATGCCCCTCATCATTTTGTAAACCTCTGCAAAGGTCACCCCGCAGCCTCTTAACACTCCAAGGAAAACAGCACCAGCCTATTCAACCTCTCCCTTTCACTCAAATCCTCCAACCCAGACAACATCCTTGTAGATCTTTTCTGAACCCTTCAAGTTTCACAACATCCTTCCGATAGGAAGGAGACCAGAATTGCACACCATATTCCAACAGTAGCCTAACCAATGTCCTGTGTAGCCTGAAGAAGGGCTTATGCCCGAAACGTCGATTCTCCTGCTCCTTGGATGCTGCCTGACCTGCCTCGCTTTTCCAGCAACACATTTTTCAGCTCTGATCTCCAGCATCTGCAGTCCTCACTTTTTCCGTCTGACCAATAAAGGAAAGCATACCAAATGCCTTCTTCACTATTCTACCTACCTGCAACTATACGTTTAAGGGACTATGAACCTGCACTCCAAGGTCTCTTTGTTCAGCAACACTACCCAGGACCTTCCCATTAAGTGTATAAGTCCTGCCCTGATTTGCTTTTCCAAAATGCAGCACCTCACATTTATCTAAATTAGACTCCATCTGCCACTCGTTGGCCCATTTGCCATCTGATCAAGATCCCATTGTACTCTGAGGTAACCTTCTTCACTGTCCACTACACCTCCAATTTTGATATTACTTTTCTCCTTTCTTTGCAAAGTGCTTCAGAGTGTTATGGATGTTAAATGAAATATATAATTGAGCCGACCATTTAACCCATGAAGTCCGTGCTGACCCTTTAAAAGGGCTTTTGAAATAGAGGCAACTGTTTGACTGTTAAATAGAAAAAAATTTAAGTTTGGTCAGAATGAAATCAGACTTTCCGACCTTTCCTTCTCTCTGCTCCCGCCATACCACTGCCATCACTACCATCATGGCCAACATCACCACCTTGCACACCTTGAGTGCCAACAGAGATTGTGCAAGATCACCAGCAGTTAATCAAATGCAGCAGTGCATTATACCTGTGAATAATATAAAGGTGAATCTGGATCTCACAAAAGTAATGAGAAAGCTATCTTAAAAGAAAACAAGATGTACTTTTGAGAAAATGTATATTTTCTGTCAGGCAATTGCATTCAAATTCTAGTTACTTTAATAATTAACCATGTCATTCTGTTTCTTGATATTTTCAGGGAGGAGCAAAAGACAATAGTGATTCCGAAAGACATGGATGATGCCAAGGCGTTGGGAAAGGTTCTTTCTAAATACAAGGATACTTACTATGTACAAGTATTAGTAGCATACTTTACCACATATATTTTGTATCCTTTTCATATGTAGTCAGCACCAAGTTTGCATAATGAAGATGTGGCCACAACTTGCCTGCTAAAGAGATGCTAATATTTTTTGAGTTGCACAAAGTGCATACATCTAATGTGCGACGAAAAATGCTTGCGCTCACGTTCAGATAGTGCTCTTGGTGTTATTGGTACCTCTGGAGATATGGGGGAGTTGTTAGATGCTTCCACACAGGTAGGGAGGAAAAAATATCCACTGTTTGTAATTCTTAATGTTAGGCATAAGTAGTTATTCGAAAGCCCTCTGCTATGAGAGAGTTGTGAAGGGAACTGAAAGCATTTGCAGAAAATATGTTAATTAGCTTGGGATCAAAAAATGCATCTATAAGACATACTAGCTTCAGCATCAAAGTAAGAACTTTTCACAGATACAGGCTGCAGTACATTCAAGAAACATGGCTTTTATTTAATGATTAGATTCTGTGCAAACTAGAATTGAGATCCTTAATGGTAAGTACAGGTAGTTTTCCTATAACACCATACTTGTGTTTCGAGCGAAACCTCACTTAATAGAAAATAGCTTAATAGAAATAATGGAACCTTTGGGAAAACTGCAAAAAATATCAGATGGAATCATTGAAATATCACCCAAAAGTGTAACGCAAAGTATACACAGCTTGAATGAAGGTTGAAATCGTATTTATTAACGAAACAGAAGTAAAGTTAATGCAGTACATGTAAAAAATGTAAGAAAGCTGCTCTCTATACATCATTTGGAGATGCCAGTGTTGGACTGAGGTGTACAAAGTTAAAAATCACACAACACCAGGTTATAGTCCAACAGCTTTAATTGGAAACACACTAGCTTTCGGAGCGACGCTCCTTCATCAGGTGATTGTGGAGGACTCGATCGTAACACAGAATTTATAGCAAAAATTTGCAGTGTGATGTAACTGAAATTATACATTGAAAAATTGATTGTCTGCTAAGCCTTTCATCTGTTAGAATACAGTGATAGTTTCACTTCTTTCATGTGTAAATCACAAAACCATTTTTTAAAAAAAGTTGCATTCTCGGTAAGGTGATCAACATATTGTTTAGCTATCACCATTGTTAACAGCTAACCCGAGAATGCAACTTTTAAAAAAGAAAGTGTTTTGTGATTTACACATGAAAGAAGTGAAATTATCACTGTATTCTAACAGATGAAAGGCTTAACAGACAATTTTTCAAAGTATAATTTCAGTTACATCACACTGCAAATTTTTGCTATAAGTTCTGTGTTACGATCGAGTCCTCCACAATCACCTGATGAAGGAGCGTCGCTCCGAAAGCTAGTGTGCTTCTAATTAAACCTGTTAGACTATAACCTGGTGTTGTGTGATTTTTAGCTCTCTACACAGTACCTCTCAAAAGAAAGCTGCTCTTGGCGGCAGCTGACATCACACATGCGCAGAATGGCACACTGAGACTTAAGCACTGGCAACGCGCATGTGCAGTACGGCGCATAGACTTTGGAACATGCACAGAACAACACAAAGACTGGCACCGACATCGCGCAAGTGTGGACGTTACTGTTCCCGAATGTTAGTCATTTTGGGGAACGCTTACTTCTGTAGCCAATAGCGCAATTCCAGTGAGGAATCAGATCATGTGCTTTGTTCTGTGCATGTGCCGATGTGCGTACCAAAATATCTGTGTTGTACTATGCCGGTGTCCACATAAAAAACCCACACAAGCGCAGTACAGCACAAAAACTTGGGCGCGCATGTTGGCTCATGCTCTACCTTCACCAAGCACACCTACCGATTTCCCCTGGAATCGCACTGTTGCCAACAGAGGTAAATGCTCTCCAAATGTTCCCTAATTCTTCGGCAACAGAATGCAGAGAGCATGGGCTGCTGTAAAATATTGAATAGATGAATTTAGCAGTAACAAAGGCACTGATAAAGGTTTCACTAACAGATATGTTGAGACAATTATCATGTTCAATAATTGACAATGTTAGGGACGTGAAAGTAGGCAGCTGCGATGATGCATAGTCCAAGGTAAGAACCTCAGCTTTGGATTAAATAGACAGCAAGAATGGTAAAAATCTTGTGCAGTCTTGGCTGTTCTCAGTGAGAGGAACACAATCAGTGCTTAGGGAATAGAGTTTGTGGACTGGCCTACTCAATATTTAATGGGAGACAATTTTCTGTTTATTCCAGGGCTAGTTGAGAGACACCAGTGTGCCAAATGAGAAATAGTTGAGTGATTGAAAGAGAGATGTTGGTGAGGTAGCAGAGATGTCGAGCTATATAACTCCTTGTATGACACTTGAGTTTACTTCTTTGTCTAGAACTGAGTTTAAAGCTTTTCGATACAAACTTTACTTTCTTCCAGGAGAGCACTATTGTGTGTTTCTGACTTTTAAGAAAAAAAGTGAGTTAAAGTACAGTTAATCATTTCACTTGCTTATAGGAATGAGCATGTGTAAGTGGTGTACTGTCCATCATGATGCCAAGCCTCTTCCCTTAAATTGGGAGGTTTGGAAAATATTTTGAAATTCCAATTATAAAGCAACTTGCATGACTTTAGGATGTCCCAAAGTGCTTTGCAGTGAATTTTTAGTCATGTTTTCTCTTAATTTAGGGGAATACAACAACCAATTTGTGCATGATAATATTCCACATATATGCAGATAATGATCAAAATCTGCGTTAGTGATGTTCACCGAGGTGTAAGTATTATCTAGGCCTTGGAGTACTCTGCATCAGATCTTTTTACATTTAACAAGGAAGTTTAACGAGGGTTCAGTTTAAAATTCTATTCTCAGGACTCCCTCAGCAATGTTTCAGTTTCTGGAGCGAGACTTCAATCCACAAACCCCTGACACTGAGGTGGGAGATGAGCCATTTACTTTAAGGTTCACAGTTTTCAAGTGCTTGCTTTTTGCAGTCTTTCCATCCCTTACAATATGTCAGGTTCTGTCTTTAAAACATGTCACCACATGGAGTTGTAAATTTGAGGCCCATTGTTTTCTGTGCAGAGATCTTCTCTCCTTCTGACTGTTGGAGGATTGGCTGCCTTTCTAACAGGTTTTTGCAGGAAGACCCAAGCAACTGATGAGACAGTGGCTGCTTTATATAGAGCTAAACCTATAAAGCTAATGCAAGGCAGTTCTTATTCTCCAACTATTTGTGATGTTTTGCTGGCTATCAGCAAACTCTCTGTGGCACAAAAAGATCTATTTATTTTCTCCATCTTAAGTCACTCATACTCATTGTCTAAATTCATTCACTGATCATTTTGAAGACTCCAATCTAATTAAAACTTAATTTCCTCAACTTGGTATAGAGATCGTGATTAATTATTTATCTTGCTTGCCTAATGTTATCTTAATTACTTGTCATTTGTTTGATATTCATGTCATTGTTCCAAGATCATGCGTGTGATTGGTCGTTCTTGTGTAGACAGTGAATATTTAAAAATACATAGTATTTAAAATATTCTTTAATTGTTAATGTAGATGACATGCTGCAGCTGGGTAAATTTAAGGTTTGAATTGCTTAGCATAGAGTATTTTACTTTGTATCATTGTAATCCTTGACCTTATTCTCTCCAGCTTACAGACATTTGCTATACCAGGTTCTATATTTCTCAGTATCCTCTCAGGATTTCTGTACCCATTTCCTTTAGCGTTGTTCCTCGTCTGTCTGGTAAGAAAATAGAATAGATTTGTTTTTGCGAACATGGAACTTCTCACATTGTAGAAGATGAAAGTTCAACTGCAGTTTTGCCTGTGCATCTAGTCACCACATTATTGGAAGGATGTGATTGCATGAAAGAGGTCCCAAATGATTTGTATGAGAATATGGTCAAGAGAACGCAATTTTGGGTATAAGAAAAGATTGGATAGGTTGGAGATTCTTTTGGAACAGAGGAGGCAAACAGAATATTTATTCATGATAGTCAGTATATTAAAGTCTAAAATTAAAGAATTTTTGGCAGGTGGGACTAGATTGGGTTGGGATATCTGGTCGGCATGGACGGGTTGGATCAAAGGGTCTGTTTCCATGCTGTACATCTCTATGACTCTTATGACTCTAATTTCTAATAGCGAAAGCCTTTTGTCAGGTCTACAGCTTTCTGTTACATAATGAGAAGTGTCCCTAGCCTGTTGAATTTTTCCTGATAGGTGTAATTTGTCAATTTTGGTAATTATTCCAGTAAACCACACTTTCTGCACTGCCTCTATTTTTACATGATCTGGAGATGGCAGCTGTTCACTGTATTTGTAGGTATAATGCATATGGAATTTTATGCAAAACAAAAACATTGCTTTTCCACTCTCAAAATGATCCAGTTGTTTTTTAATTGCCTTATTATCTGCATTTTACTCTGTTGATTTGTGTATCTGTTCTCTCAGATTCCTTTTGCTTTTTTACCTATAAACTAAATATTTCAATTATTTGCTGCTTTACATGTATACAAATGACTCCGCTTTGCTAGGTGGTACATGAGCATGAGCTTGGATGATATTGCTTCTGTCAGGAGTACAACCCCTAACTTGTACTCATACAGTATAAAATACTAAAGCAAATCTACCTGAAATAATTGTTTTATATTTGTGGGTAGAAGCTGTGAACTTTGATTTTGTTTTCACTGTGAAATCACAAATAAATCCAATTCCTCCCTTTTGTCAAGCTCAGTCATGCATTATACAACAGGAAATGGCGATTGAGAATGATAATTACAGAAACTGATGGGGCCAGTACGGATTCTGTATATTATTAAAGGAGGTTTGGTTTGTTGAGTCTTCATTGCTTCTGATAATCTGTGTTATCTGTTGCGGTTCCTAATCAACTTTTGTTTTAGAGTTTTTTTTATGCTCCAATTTAGAGCTGCAATTTTATTCTTTCATCTGTACTACTGTTGATGAAATTGGTAAAGTTCAGGCTAAGTCATTTGAAGAGTAATAAAAGCCTAAAGTACAAGATGCTTAGAGCGCCATTGTTATGATGTCAGCTAACATTATTGCTGGACAGATTGGACGTTAGAATGAAGTTGGGCTTGATAGGTTTATTTTAGTTGAAATGGTAGTTAGTCACAGACATATTTGTGTGAGGCTGTAGATTTTCTTTAACAACAGAACAGAAATCGAGTCTACAAAACTAAAAGTCTAAACATAGATCATTAGCAAGATCTAAAACCCACAGCCAAATGAAATTTTGACTTAATTCCTGACACTTTCCATTTCAGTGACTCTAATTCCATTTCAACTCATTGGGGTTTTATTTACCAATTCCTGACAGTTATTTTGCTGTGGAGACAATTTGAATCCTTTTCTAATTCTGTCCACATCTACTTGACAAATCTGAGTGTCAGTGCTTTCTCAGTTTTAATCTGCGGATTGAAAACTAAACTGTCCTAGTTTGAAAGCTTTACCAACTGAACCCTGCTGCTGAGGTGACTTGTTCCTGAATTACTCCTAGGAGAGATACAAAACCTGCTTCTAAATGCAATACTGGTATTGCTGTACTGAATTAAAAGCAAACTTGTTCATTCTACATTCTTCTGAACTGAAAACAAAGAGAATGTCCTTGCATTTTATTGTGCTTGTCATAAACCCAACAGTATAAACACCTCTCCATAAACACCCCAGTCGTTTCCAGTCATCTGTTCTGACAAAATGTTGGATATAGTCACTGTTCCAGAAGGGCTCTGTATTTTAATAAAAACCCTTCACAGAAGTAATTAACACCAATCTGCTTCTATTTGAAAATCAAAATTCTAAAAATGATATTAAGATATATTAATTGTATACTTTTTATCTCCCTTCCACCACCTAGGAGAATGAAAATGTATCCTTAGGAGGCATCTTCATTTACCATCAAAAGATTATTCTGAATATTATTTCTTTGTTACATACCTAGTATTAATACAATTAATACTAATTGTACAATATATTTGTATAACTATTTTATGTAAGTCAATTCGAACCACAACATTTTTTCCTTCACATGCTCTTGACAAAGCAGCCACTACATTATCCTTTCAAGGTAAATGAATTATGCTTATATGATGCAGAATGGAGTTTTAAACTCCAACAAAACACTAAAATTCAAAGACAGTAAGAGTAGGAGAGATAAAAAGTCTTAAATTGCCATTATAGAAATCTTGAGTTGATTCAATTTGAGCAGCTACCATTAGGAATGTTTCAATTCCTATAATTTTGAAAAATGTACATTTCTAAGCTGGCATATGGAAGTTAAATAATTAAAGGCATAGGAGAGGGAGCTGATTTGGGAGTAAGGGCACAGAATTTCTACTTTCTACTCATCTCCAGTTTTTTTTTAAACAGTACCAGAGTTTGGGTAAAGTAAATAAAGTAATCTAAAAGTATGTGTTAACTAATGCAGAGCAAGTCAGCCAAGTGGAATGTCTGCTGTATGGTATGTGAGAAGTCATGGATAATTCTCATGACTGAGGTGAGCCTATGTGCAGGAAATGTCACTGGCTGCACTCCAAGCAGCAGCTAGAGGGACTGAGATAATGCAGAGAACCTTATGGATAGCGTGTTCAAAGAGGTGGTTGTGTCACAAATTATTAGCAAATAGGCTGATAAGAAATGAGTGACCACCAGACAGTCTAAGAAAAGCAGAAGGGGAGTTCTGGACTCCAGAGGTTTTGCTTATTACTGGTTTTTGGTTCTGGGCAATGGTTGAAGGCAATGGATGCTTGAAGAGTGCACCAAGAGCTAAGGCTGTGGCATGACTAGCTCAGCTGTAGAGGCAGAAGAAGGAAGGCAGAAGTTATTGGGGATTCTTTGAGAGATGAGGCAAACATTTTTGTGACCATTGATGTAACTCCAGGATGGTTTGTTTCCTCCCTGGTACTGGGAGCCAGCGATGACACAGAATAGCTGCAGAACATCCTTCTAGGAGAAGGCGAACAGCCAGAGGTCGTGCTTTATATTGGTTCCAGCAGCATGGGTAGGAAGGGAGATTGTGGTCCTGTCACTGAAATCTGGGGGAGCTAGGTAGAAGTAGCACCTCTCTCTAAAGTAGTAACCTCCAGATTACTGCCAGTATCACATGTAAGTGAGGACCGAAACAGGAACGTAAGGCTGATGAATGCATGTCTGGAAAAATGTTAGGACTTTAGATTCCTGGAGCTGTAGGACTGCCTCTGGGGAGAAATGGCACATGTGAAAACTAGGTTGCATTTGAACCAAGCCAGGACTGAGTTCTTAGCAAGATTTTTGCTTGTGTTGTTGCAGAGGGTTTAAACTAATTCAGCAGGGGTGTGAGAACAGCAAAGAACATTGGAAAATAATATCAGGATGTGTGGAATGCTGGAAGAGTCCCATTGCTCTAAAAAGAGAATATCAAGTTCATAATATTATGATTTGATATAACATTTCAATTTCAAAGTTTGCTATTAAGAAAGAAGATAAATTTCTGCATGTTTGTATTTGCTCTATTGTAGAGCTCCAGCACAGATATGGAAGGCTAAATAGCATGCTCCTATACTTTGCATTTCTCTCCAGTAGTTAGTGACACATCTGTGACTTTGTTTGCTAGTGGGGAAAGGAAAGAAGCATTTTGTCAAAGATCCTATGAAACAGTCTTGAGAGGTTAGATTGTCTACCCCATTCCTAAAAACGTTATTGTAATGGTGCTGTAAGAAGTGAAACTTAACCACATTTGTGAAGTAACTTATTTTTGGCATCATTATTTCAATGTGGATTCTGTTTTTCTCCAATCATTGCAGTGTTCTGGGCTTGGAGCTTCCTTCTGCTATATGCTTTCTTATTTGGTTGGACGACCAATTGTTTATAAATATTTGACAGAAAGGGCAACAAAATGGTCACAACAGGTAACATTTGCTCTTATTTCAATGCTTTATACTTTGGAGAATTCACAGTGAATTGATTGGTCAATATGAAATTTAAAAGAGAAATGTTAAATAATGTAAAATATGAAACTTGATTTTTGAATCTGAGGTAAAAGAACTAGACACTATTCAGGCTTGGGCTGATAAGTGGCAAGTATCATTCGCACCACACAAATGCCTGGCTGTGATTATCACCAATAAGAGACAATCTAACCACTATCCCTTGACATTCAATGATGTTACAATCAGTGACTCCCCTCTGCTGTCAACATCCTGGTTTACCATTGACTAGAAACTCAACTGGACTCACCATACAAACACAGTGGCTACAAGAGCAAGTCAGAAGCTAGGAATACTGCTGTGAGTAACTCCTCTGCTGACTCCCCCAAAGCCTGTCCATCATCTGTAAGGCACAAATCAGTGTGCTGGCATTCTCCCCACTTACCTGGATGGGTGCAGCTCCAACAACACTCAAGAAGCTTGACACCATCCTGGACAAAGCAGCCTCCTTGATAGGCACCACATTCACCCCCTCCACCACCAACACTCAGTAGCAGCAGTATGTACTATCTACAAGATGCACTGCAGAAATTCACCCAAGATCCTCAGACAGCACCTTCAAACCCATGACCACTTCTATCTAGAAAGGCAAGGGCAGCAGAAAGATGGGAACACCACCACCTACAATTTCCCCTCCAAGCCACTCACCATCCTGACGTGGAAATATATTTATTACTTTGCATCGCTATCCCTGTGTCAAAATCCTGGAGTTCCCTCTCTAATAGCATTGTGGGTCAATCTGCAGCATGCAATGGTTCAAGAAGGCAGCTCACTACCACATCTCTCAAATTAATTTTAAAAAATGTAAAAATCAATGGTTTTGTAATGCCAAATAGTTATCCTGATGTAATGATGGATATTGTGGGGCAGTTTGTTGAGCATATTTTTGATCTTCTATAAGTACTTGGCTTGCACAGCTGTATCTGAAGTCATTGTTTGGCTTATTATCCAGGTTACTGTGATTCCACTGACTGGGAGTCACAGATGGAAAGGACAATTCACTAAAATGCATCATTACCCTTTACTAAGCAGGCATTAATATTCCATTGCTCAATCTCTTCAAGCCAGACACATGTAAAAAGCAAAATACTGTTAATGCTAAAAATCTGAAACAAAATCAAAATGCTTGAAACACACAGCATGTAGATCAGCAATATGAAGACATGGATTTCTTTCAGCTGAAATGAAAAAAACTGGTAAATGTGCTAATACAATTAGAGGGAAAAAAGGAGGAAGAAATTATTCAAACAGGAACTAATCAAAGGGTAAAATCGGACACAAGAAGACCTGAGAGATCATTTTCATTCTATCGAAGAAATGGCATTCAAATGGAAATTTTTCTTTCACCACAGACACTGATGGATCTAGTGTGTTTTTAAAATATTTTCTATTTTTGTTTCATGGTTGCCTCCCAGGAGCCTTAATCCTGTTGATTTATGCTGGTGTGCATGATCTTGTTTACTCTGTGGGCATCTCAGGACTGGCATTCAAGGCAAAGTTAATAGGAAATTAATGTTGGCGTTTATTCATGGTGATCAGATAATATCAAAATGCTGTCTTTTTTTAAACTGGGAGGTTTTTGGAAATTAAAATTTACTACTATCTAATATATCTGATGAATATACTCCCAGTGTCTTGGGTATATAGACAACCAATGACAAAAAATTCTTAACATTTAAAAAGAATGTTTGTGAGGAATGTTGGTGCCCAGTGAATTTATTGCTTTGATCTCAGTTTGCGGCAAACAACTGCCTGTTTCTACATAAATTGATGTTGCCTCTTCTTTCATAGAGAGTGGTTAAAAATGACGTTAATGTATTGACCCAGATGTTCTGATTGATATGTCAGTGCCAGCACTGAGGCCTGGTCAGCTCGGGAAGGATATTGACTGATACAGCAGAGATGGGTCTAGTTGGGAGGGGCTCAAGATCAACGTGTCATGTCAGGGCAGGCTGCAGTTGCGGGGCTGGTTTGAATGTTGGCCCCAGCAGGTTCAGGTCATGCCTGTTGATGGAGATGGGTGAAGTTGGGTCCAGCAAGATAGTGATTGGAGGTGTTAGATTTGTGTTTTGGGATAGAGGGATATGGTCAAGTTAATAATTACGAAGAAATTGTGGTAGGTTCCGTACCTTTTTTTATCTGTGTAACTATTAAGCTTAAATGATTTGGAACCATCCAAATTCTCAAATGTGAAAGACCTTCGTTGGAAGATAATTCACATTTGGGAACACTTGGTTTGTCAGGCAGGTCTCAGCGTGCTGGCTGCAAGAGGGATTCCACACAGTCCAGACACATGTAACTCCTGTTGGTGCTGCTTCAAAGGCTATCTGGCAATTGTAATATCTGGGCAGTTGTATTCTCTTCATCTCAAACTTGTAAGTTGAAGTCGCAAATTAGTAGCAGTAAAATCATGCTGTTTTGGGGGGGTTAAACGTTGAAGACAGAAATAGATTTGATTTCTGTTCTGAATGGACCACTGCGGAGAACTGTAATAAATATTGCAACATCTTGATGAAAGAACAAGGGAAGATTAAAATGAGAATCATGGCTAACCATCTTTGGGGCTTCAGATAATTTACAGGAGGTACGTTTTGAAATAGAAATCCCGAGAGTGGGAATCAGGACAAGAATAGCTAAGAAGAAAATTACTTCAAAAGAACGCTTTGTTTTTGCATACTATTTGCAGTTAACTATCAGCATTAGGTCAATTATCACTTCAAAGCTTGGAAACAAAGAAAGCAAGTAAAATTACAGCCTTACCCTACAGCAGTACTTTACTGCAATAAGACTAGGTTTGATCCAGATATTTTTTGATGGGTGATCACTATTGTAGGAGCAAGGGAAAGCATTGAACTCTAGCATCATCTGAGAGCTTCCTCCTGGATACAAAGTGGATTTGTCAAATTATTTGGTTCAACTTTTATGCACGTTCCAGTGATGAAGTCACCAGTCCACTCTGTGATCTTTTCTGCCATTACCAAGCATGATCTACATTCCCAGTATAATAGATGCATTAAAAATGTTACTAGTCAGTGATGCTTTGCTTGGTATATAATTTGGTAATGCTATAAAGCTTAAATCTGTTACAGAATTGCTTATGTCATTATCTGTTGGAATGCAAGAGAAGTAGTTGTGTCTGGATATCATGATCTGAAAATTGTTCGAAATATGCCTATTGACATATATTTTAATGTTTATTTTGCAGGTTGACAAGCACAGGGAGCATCTTATAAATTATATCATTTTCTTGAGAATAACTCCTTTCCTGCCAAACTGGTTCATTAACATTACCAGTCCTGTAATAAATGTACCTCTCGGTGTATTTTTCATTGGCACGTTTTTAGGTAAGTAGGTGTGATTTCACTGGAGGTCTTTTTGCTTAGAAAGCCCCACTGATTCAATTGATTAAATCCCAGGTACTAGCTAGTATGTTGAGGGAAATTGTTAAGGCACACCCTGAAGTTTGCTGCTCATTTTTGGTATTAATTTCCTCTCTTCCTATTGTTTAAGCTCCTGCCCTTGTGAATTAGTTAAGACAAGGTAATGATGATTCTTTTGTGGTAGATTGGGGAAGGTCATCTTATCTAACAAAGGTAGCCTGAAAGGCATGATAGTGGGAGATTAAAACAAAGCTGATCATAACATATTTGCCATTTCCATGCTTCCAATGATTGCACGGATCATTTGATTAAAATTTGAACAGGGAAACCTATCACCGGCCTATGGAACTCTTTCCATAGCTGGTATCATTACTGGAAGGCTGATCCTGACTGGACAAAAAAATTGCTATCTAGCCAGAGCAATGCAACTTAAACGCCTGCAGCATCCCTGAATACTTAGTAGACCCCTGAAACTTGTCACTGATCAGTTTATACCAGTGTTTCCTTAATTAGGTAAATGGGTTATCTTAATGGGAAAGTGTCCATACTTTGTACTGGCCCAACAGGAATTCAAATGGTATAGATTCCTGAGGAGCTTGGATTGGTTATGTCAGTTATCTTGCTGAACAAAAAATAGTTGCAGCATTAGAAATGTGGATATAGAGAACAACAAAATATATGCATTACTGAAAATAGGCACATTTGTTGAAGCTTTTTATCTTGCATTTGCGTTAACATTTTGCAAGGAATATGCAGGTGGGACTAGATTGGGTTGTGATATCTGTTCAGCATGGACGGGTTGGAACCAAGGGTCTGTTTCCATGCCGTACATCTCTGTCTCTATGAATATCAGAACAAAGGGAAAAAAATTATGTCCGTTAGAGAAGAGTGCTTATTGGTTGACAAGTGGACTCTGATTTGCAGCGATGTTGCCATGAAGGGTGCACCACTTAATGATGACTGACTGTTAACTGCCAGATTTTGTTTACATTTCAAACAAGGCAGCTTAACCCTGGTTAAAGCCTTCCCCGGATAAGTTAACCAGAGAATGGCTATCACTTGTTTTGTTGCCTTGAAAGAGGTGCAGTGTACATACAGTGGACTCTCTGTCTGTGATATATAGGGACATGTAACTTAATAAGTCACTTCCTATATCCATGTGTGCCATACTCGGAGCCTGACTCATAATCGTAAGCATGCACACGCTGCATCAGTTTCAACACAACAGAATGAGTTGTAGCCATTCTCTGATCAAGGCATGGCTCTGGAAATGAACCAATCACTGTTCAGCCTGCTTTGTTCAAGATGTCAACAGAGCATGGCAATTAACTCTGTTAATGCTAATTAGGGTGTTCTCCATGACAGCGCCTGCACCAATCAGAGCCTACTTGCCAACTCATCAGCGCTGTCCTCACTTACAGATTAAGCAACGTTTTCTATTCACTTGTGAACTGTCCTGATAAGTGCAAGACAAAAGGCCTAGAAAAGTGTCTTTTCAGCAGTACTCAAATTCTACCAGATGACTAAATACGCAAGCAATTTACATAAAACTGTAGTCAGATCAGAGTTTGAGTACTATGTACAGTTTGAATGTAATAGGCAGCATGGTGGCTCAGTAGTTGAGTGTTTAGCACTGCAGCCTCACAGTGTCATGGACCCAGTTCGATTCCAGCCTTGGATGACTATCTGGGTGGAGTTGCACATTCTTCCCATGTCTGTGTGGGTTTCCTCCGGGTGCTCTGGTTTCCTCCCACAACACAAAGATGTGCAGGTCAGGTTGATTGGCCATGCTAAATTGCCCATAGTGTTTGGTACATTAGGCAGGGAAACTGGTCTGGATGGACACTCTTTGGAGAGTCGGTGTGCGGTTTTCGGGCCAAATGGACTTTTTACACATTGTAGGGAATCTAACCTAATCAAAGAAGGATTGATAAAGTTGTCAGGACTATTCAATGCAGAATTGCCATGAAGATTATCCCAGAGATAGGAAGTTATAGTTTCTTGGAAAGCTTTTAGATATTAGAACTACTCACTGAAGCAGTGAAGATCAAGAAAGGTTTATTTGAGCATTTTTAAAGTTGGATGTTTATTTGAATGCATAGAGAAAGACCCATTCCTGTGGCTGAAGCTCATTTTCCAACTTCTGTCTCAATGTTATGATGTTTTATCTTTTATTTAATTCATTCTTGGAATATGTCACTGGTAAGGCTGGCAGTTATTCCCTTCCACCATGGCCCTGAGAAGTGATGGCGAACTGCCTACCTGAGCTATGAGAGTCCTTTTGAGGTGGGTATATTCACTGTTGTAAAGAAGACAGTTCCATGATTTTAACAGTGTAGAAATATAATTCCAAATCAGGATGTTGTATGACTGGAAGGCAACTTGCTGGTGGTGATCTTCCCATGCTTCTGCTTTCCTTACCCTTCCAAATGATAGTGGTCTTGAGTTTGGAAGACCCCATTAAAGGAACCTTGGCAGGTTACTGTACTACATCTTGTGTATAGTACACACTCTAACTGTGTGTTAGCAGAAAAGGAAATATCTCACGGTGGTGGATCAGCTGCTGACTAATTGGCTGTTTTCCCCCCCCCCGGATGTTGTTGAATTTCTTGAGTGTTGGAGCAACATTTATCGAGGCAAGTGGAGAGTATTCCATAATACTGTTGGCTTGTGTTGTGTCCACAGGATGTTAACGGTAGGGATATAGTGATGGAAATGCTGTTCAGTATTGAAGGAAGTTGGTAGATTCTTTCCTTTTTAAGATGGTTGTTATTTGACAATTATGTAATGCAAGCATTAATTGCCAGTTACTAGCCTGGGTCTGGATATTGTTCAGCTATTGCTGCATGCAGGCATTTGCGATTAGATGTGCCAGTACTATAGATCTTTGATCTCATCCGCTAATTGTTGGATGATTTAGCTCCATCTATAGCATGGTGTTTTTGTGTAGTGTATATATATATATGGTTCTGTGTTGTATCATCAGGTTGGCATTTCAGTACTTAAGTATGCCTAGTATGACTCTTGGCATGTTCTTCTACATTGAGCCAGTCTTAGTTTCCTGGCTCAATGGAATAGTAGAATGAGAGATACATTTGCCCGTGAGGTTACTGAGTCATGTTTCCTGATTGGCATTGAAGTTCTCCAAAGTAGTGGCATGCAAACAGAGTTTGTGATAGGGATAGATGGGTATGATGAGGTTCAATGGGGTCCCGAAATTATAGTTTTTTTTCTACCCAGGTTTACCTGGTAAAAACTTCGACTCATTTGCAACTGAATGTCAGAGATGCAGGCTGGCAAGAATGAGCAGTGGAGAGATTAGGTGAGTTGGTAGAGGAATAGATTTGGGTTCCATCAGCATAGATGTGGAATGTGATGTTGCAGCCTTTGATACTAAATAACGTTTTTTGTATTTGAGAAATAAGAGGAGCCAAGAATACATTATGCAGGAGACTCCAGTGATAGCAGTAAGAGAAACTATTGCTGGAGATACTCTGGTTATTGATTTAACTGAGAACAGGACAAAGTGGAGATCATCAGTAAGGGAGAGGTGTTGAAGGTAGTTGCTGTGTTCAGTCATGTTGAAGATGCAGTAAAATCTAAGAATGATGAGGAGAGATACCCACCAGTATCTAAATGATGCAAATCCCTCCAGGAATGGCTGATGGAATTTAATTCAGATAAATGTGAGGTGTTGCATTTTGGTATGATAACCAGGGCAGGATTTACAAAGTTCATAGTAGAGTGTTGTTGAACAGAGAGAGACCCAGGGGTGCAGTTACATAGATTCTTGAAAGTGGCATCACCGGGAGACAGGGTGGTGAAGAAAGCATTTGGCGTGCTTGCCTTCATTGGTCAGAGAGTTGATTGCAGTAGTCCTGTCTATGTTGTTGGTACCTACATGAATCACAATAACTGGACTCTTTCCCTCACGCTGCAAGTTCCTTTATAGTGCAGAGCTGGTGTTCAGAACCCTGGCACCAGGCAAGCAATGCAACCTTTTGGATTCTCTCTGTCAATTACAGGGAACCATATCTATCCACTGTCAATGCTCACTCCTGCTCTATATTCTTCTCAACTTCTACTTGATCGGCTTTTCACTTCATAGTGCCACGGTTAGATTGCTTATCTACCTACAGCTCCTGCTATCATTTATATAAGATGCAAAACCTCTAAACAGATGGATAATGGTAAAGGCTGAGGCACCCTCCCCCCCCAAAATCTTCATAACAGCCTTAATCACAGTCTCACCCTCTCCATTCTGAAAAATGGACCACCAACTGGAACAATTATCCATATAAAATGTTCCTTAATTCTTTGCTTGTCGGAAACTTGAAATCTAGCACTAACTCTGAGCAAAGTTCTGTTTTCTTTTTGGATTGTCCATCGGTTCCCATATGCTGCAGCTGCAACATACCAACCATCCATGTAACATTTTCAATGCATTAATTTACTAAAACCTGAGTGAGTGCTTACAAATTTGCTTGTGCTTTATATTCTTTTTGATGTTCTACTTATACTCTGGAATTTCAATTGGGTAAGTATTTAAAAAAAAATACTCACTACACCATCAACTACTCACTTCTGTGATTTTTGTTTTCCCCCTCTTCAAATGAAGTTCTATTTGGATCCTATTGGTAGTGGCATCCCTGCTCTTGGCCAACAGATGACGTAGGGGTGAAAACAAATAAAGGTAACATAAGGAGTGGAGATGAATGCCTGGTTGGAAAGATGATGCAGGAGGGCGGACTTTAGATTCCTGTGATATTGGGACTGGCTCAGATGGAAATGATGAATGTACAAACTGGATGGATTATGCCTAAACATAGCCAGGGCCTGTTTCCTTGTGGGACAATTTCCTAATGCTATTGAGGAATGTTTAAAATAATTGGATAGCATGTGGAAACCAGGTGGTAATATCTGAGGAATACCGAGGTGTACACAATACTGGGAGGAACAGATAGCACTGGATTAGTAAATAATAAATTAATGGGTGAATTCACTGTTAGAAACGATTCCTAAATCAAGATTACTGTGCATGTATACCAATGCATGAAGTGGAGAAAATAGGATAATGAGTTTTAGGTGCAAGTTGCCAGGTGGAAATATGAGAAAGTGAGTACTGCAAATGCTGGAGCATCAGAGTCAAAAAGTGTGGCGCTGGAAAAGCACAGCAGGTCAAGCAGCATCCAAGGAACAGGAGAGTTGACGTTTTGGGAATAAGCCCTTCATCAGGAAATGAGGTGGGAATATGATATAATTATGATGGAGACCTAGCTCAAGAGTAAGGCTGGCAATTAAATATTTCTAAATTTAAGTTGTTTAGAATGAGCCGGGGTGGCGGCATTGGTTAAGGCGAGCAAGATTTTGTCCCTGACTCCTCAGACTTTCTATTTGTCTAAAGCTAAGAAGCAAAATGTGCAGTTACATTGCTTAGTAGCCTATAGGCTGCCAACTGGTGAGAAAGTTATAAAGAGACAGATTTTTAAGGAAATTGCAGAGCTGTGCAATTATTATAGAGTAGTTATAATAGGGATTTGAATATAGACTGGAATACTCGTAGTGTAAAGGGGAGAGATTAACAAGAATTCCTAGAGTCTTTTCAGCAGAATTGTCTGCATCAGTCATTTTACAGTCCAATGAGAAAGAGGCACTGATTTTGAAAATAAGGTGGGTCAAGTAGATCCGTTCTTGGATGAACATTCAGGGAACTGTGATCATTGTGTCATAAGATTTTATGTTGGCTAACAAAAGGACAGGAACACTCCAAATACCAATAATTATTCGGGGGAAAGTCAACTTCAAATGAGTCTGGGAACTATAATGGAGGATAACAAAATGGCAGATAATATTTTGTTTTTGACTTCACTAGAGGGGATACAAGTTGCATCCTGAAAATAGCTGTAAATCAGGAATTGAAAGGGATGTAGGAACTCAAAATTACAATTTACCAAGGAAGTATTACCGAGTAAATAGTTGGAGCTGCAAATTGACAAGTCCCAGGGCATTGGTGAAACTTCATCTGGAATGCTGTGTATGCTATTGGTCACTGGAAGGATGTTCATGTATTGAAGGTAGTTCAGAGAAGGTTTGCTGGACTAATATCTGGAAAGGGAAATTAGCCTTGTAATGAAAGGCTACCCAGGCTTGGCTGGTACGTTGTGGACTTTCGAAGTGTGATTTATTTGAAACTTACAAGATCCTGAGGGGACTTGACCAGGTGGGTATTGAAAAGATGCTTCCTCTTGTGAGGGAATCTAGAGCTAGGAATCATAGTTTAAAAGTAAACGATCTTCCATTTAAAACAGACAAAACATCTTTTTGCTCAGAGGTTTATAGATATAGTGATTAGCATTGCTGTCTCATCATAAGGGACCTGGGTTCAATTCCAGCCTTTTGGGTGGAGTTTGCATGTTTCAGCATGGGTTTCTTCCAGGTGCTCCCATTTTCTCCCACAGTCCAAAGCAGTGTAGGTTAGGTGGATTGCCCATGCTAAACATTTCCCCATTATGTCCAGGGAATTGCAGATTAGGTGGATTAGCCATGGTGAAACTCTCGGTGGGGTTACGGGGGTGGGGTGGATCTGGCTCTTTGGAAGGTGGGTGCAGACTCATTGGGCCAAATGGTCTCTCTCTGCACTGTAGGAAATCATGTTAAAAGTCTTTGAAATTCCCTCCCTCAAAAGGCTGTGGATGCAGAAAGTATGAAGTAGATAAATTCTTCAATTACCAAGAGGATAAAAGATTTTTAGGGCAATGCAGGAATGTAGAGTTGAGGTTAAAATCTGATTTTGTTGAATGGCAGAGCAGGCTCGAAGAGCTGAGTGGCCTACTCTTGTTCTTTGATCTTGTGTTTGTATATAAAGGGGTGAGAATATATCTGTGACACATAAATTAGTATTAAAATTAGCAGTGTCACACAACAGTGGGCTGCCTGTAAAGGAAAGAGTGTTTGGGTACAGTTGAGGTATATTCCCACCTAAGGATAAACAACCCAGACTTTTTTTCAAGTTGATTTGAAATTGAAATGAACAAGATGTGTTCATGACGGATGCCACATTCAGAAGTGATTAGGAAGGCAATGTTTCATGGGATGTTTGATCAATTGGATTTGCTATCTATCCCCAATTGCTCTTAAACAAATGGTTTGTTTGGCCATTTCAGGAGGCATTTAAGTGTCAGCCACATTATTGTGGGTCAAGAGTCACATGTCAGCTAGACTAGGAAGGATGGCGCCAAAAACAGAAATTGCTGGAAAAGCTTAGCTGGTTGTGGAAGAGTCGCCAGAGCTGAAAGTGAACCCTGATTTCACACCACAGATGCTGCCAGACCTGCTGAGCTTTTCCAGCTATTTCTGATTTACAGCATCTGCAGTTATTTTGGTTTTTATTTCTGAAGGAAGGCAGATTCACTAAAGTCCTTGAAGGGAAGGACTCTAATGGATTTATATAACCATTAATGATTGTTTCATGGTTACAATTACTGACGTGAGCTTTGAATTCTAAATTTATGAATTAATTTTAAATTTCACCAGCTGCCATGGTGAAATCTGAGCCAGAGATTTAGCTTGGAGCTCTGGATCACTGGTTCAGTGCAATTATCATTCTGCCGCCACCTTCCCCAATAAAATATTGGTGTTTATTGCAAGGGGAGTGGTATATATAAGTGAGCATGTATTGCTGGAGTTAAATAATGTCTTGCTCTAATCACATGTTGGTACTTTGTACAGTTTTTTAGACAGTTATACAACACAGAGACAGATCCTTCAGTCCAACTCGTCCACATCAACCACATTTCCCAAATGAAACTAGTCCCATTTGCCTGAATTTGGCCCATATCCCTGTGAACCTTTCCTATTCATGTATCTGATCAAATGTCTTCTGCATCTACCACTTCCTCTGTCAGTCCATGGAATTTGAATTCAATTTTAGGATTCTGGAATAAAGTGTCTAATGATGACTATCGTTGATTGTCAGAAAAATCCCATCTGGTTCACTAACTTCCTTTAGGATGGAAACTGCCATTCTTACTTGGTCTGGCCTACATATGACTCCAGACCCACAACAATGTGGTTGACTTTTAACTGCCCTCTGGGCAATTAGGAATGGGCAATAAATGGCTGGTCTAGTCAGCTATGCCCACATACCATGAATGAATTTAAAAAAGTATTAGCTGGCAGTGATTATTGATATTGTGTGTGGTACATGGTGGCAGCTGCATTCTTCCTTCACTGCAGTAAAGGTGGGAAGTGGGGATGGGTCACACTCTGAGGGCACCCCAGGTCCAAAGCTCTCCCAAGGAGGAGGAAACACCCCCTGGACTGCCCCTATGCCTGAACCTACTGGTGGATCTGTTAGCTACCAGCAGAAGCAATGTACCCGATGCCTATAATCATGCATGGTTGCATTTCAAACAAGTCTCACCCAATTATTCCTGAGATGAGGAGCTATAACAGGTAAATAGAAATTTAGATTTGGGGTTAGAATCCATTTGGCCATGATTTTATTAAACAGTGGAGCAAGTTCAAAGGGCCAAATAGCAGACTAATGTTCCTTGTTTGTATGGTTCATAGCCCTTCTCTTTGAGCTCGAGGGAAGTGATAAAAGATGAAAATCAAACAAATATTTTAAATTGTGTACTGTATGCTATGCTATGTGTTTCTTCAACATGAATTAGCTTTAATACAATTGAAGAATTTAGATTGTTATTGTAGAACGCAAACTTTCCTTCCCTGCATTGACTAGAATGTGATTCTGGCACCGTTAGCTTAAATGGTGTGGCTATTGCATGGTTTTCTTATAATGTGAGATCTCATGAGAACTGGATTATTGTTTTACATTAGAACCAACTGTAGGGAAATCGCTTTTAAGGTAAGTAAATTGACTTTGATATTTGAAAGTCAATTTCATACTAATGTAAGCTGAATGTAGACTACAAGGTCTTTAGTTCGTTCTTGACCATGTTAATTTAAATTTCCAGCAAATGGATAGTGTTAAATAGCACCAGGTATTTTTTTCTCTCATTCCACAGAAATATTGAATTTCCTTGTAGTTTTCTCCTCTCACTGTCCTACCAAACATTTACCAGTATAGCATGAACCTATGACCTTTTGATCCTCTATAGCAGGGGGAGCATTGAATTAATTTTAATCAAAATAATCTGAACTATTGAAATGTTGTCAGAATTTAAATGTCATGGATACTGTAGGGTACTGAAGAAATCCTGAATCAATTGTCTTTTTCTTTCACTTCAGGTGTAGCACCTCCATCGTTTGTGGCTATTAAAGCTGGCACAACCCTTTACCAACTTACAACTGCAGGAGAGGCTGTTTCTTGGAATTCAGTGTTTGTTCTCATGATCTTGGCAATAGTCTCCCTACTTCCAGTGTTTTTTCAAAAGAAGCTGAAGCAGAAGTTCTCGTAACCATTGCGCAATCTTGTATCTTATCTCAAAATTTGCCTTTGTTACCTTCAGTTACATGGGGCATAGTGAATGTCCACTAAGTGGGATTGTAGGAAAGGTTATATTTCAGAGACAGATAATTCTCTTTTAATTTTTTTTCTAATAATATGCACTTCAATAATGTCTTTATTCTTTGGTCATAATATATTCAGTTCCCCTTTTAGTTCACTTCTATTAGCATCATCTAGATCATATAAACTGGGCTACATGTCTTGCCTGCTTTCTGTTTATTCTTTATAATGAAATTTGTTGCAGAATATAACTGAATTGTGGCAAGGCATTCCTCATTCCAGATATACTAAGTTTAGCTCCCTTCTTATTTTAAATAGAAACTTTTTTTCTAGTGCTGTGATTACACATAGTGGAAGCATTTGTGCAAAGTACTTTCAGAATTAAAAATAATATCTGCAATTTTTATGCCTGTAACAGTATTAGGAGCATCAACCCTGCAATACATACACATTCTTAGCATATTTTTTGCTTCACACATTTTTGGTTCCTTTTAACTTTTGAACTTTCTGGTGCAAATATTTATTGGATTGGGTGGAGACTGGATTATTTTATTATTTCTGTATTCATACCTTGTGAGCTACTTGTTCAATTTTAAGTGGTAAAATATGACTATTTGATCTAATTTTAATAAAAGTGTATCTGTAAAGATCTTTCAATTGCATTGTATAAAATTGTACCTGTTCATTGAAAATGATTGATCTTTTCAGTTCTGTACTGCTATGGTAATAAAATGCCCTCTAGATGGCATGGTGAGTCTGCGTATCTTATTTTATCGAACAAGGTAAGCCCTGTGTTGAATTGCGAGTCAAAGCTTACAACTTGGAGGAGATATTAAGTGGAGGAGATATTAAGTAGAGGCAGATGTCCCTCAGAGTAAAATGATAGGACAGGAGAGAGAAAATATGATAGGCAGTTTTTTTTTGAGAATACCATACTGCAGTTGGAGAGATATGGTGGAAGAGCGAAAGTTTCCTGCCAAGTTGAACATTGGAAGCATGGCTGAGAAATTCCCTGGAGAAAAGAATAAATACTTCAAGCTGGGATCAATCTATCTAAATCAATGTTAAATAGTTTCTGTGACTGAGCCTCTACTGTTGTCTGGGCAAGAGATTTCTAAGGACTTGGGAGAAGGAATTCTTCCTCAGCTCCATCTTGAATGTATGATTCCTTATTTTAAACTGTCTTCTCTCATTCTAGAGCAGAATGAGCAGAAACATCCTCTCTGTATCTACCCTGTCAAACTGTCTCAGATTCTTCACTCTAAATAAGATCACCTAAATTTTCTATACTTCAGTGCACGAAGGTTCAACTCACTCAGTGTTTTCTCATAAGACAATCACTTAGTCCTGAGAATCAGCCCAGTGAGTCTTTTCTGAAGTGCATTTGATGCACATATGTGCCTTTTAAAGTAAGACTTAAACTGTACACCATACGTTAGGTGAGATATCATGAATACGGTTGTAGCAAGACTTCCAAAGTTTTACTGTATTTTATACTCTAAAAGTCAGTATTCCATTCCTTTCTAATTATTGCTGTACCTGTATGCAACTACTTTCATATGGTGCAATATCTCATTCTAGAAACTTGCATGCTTACATAATTACCAAATGTTGTGTTACTTTGCTCCTGAATGCTGAAATTTTGCTTGTAGTGTCTGGAGGCAGTTAAGTTTTTGGAGTGGATCTGAACGTTTATTTTCAATCATTTGCCCTAATAATCTAAATTGCTCATTCACATGAGAGAATTTGATCTTTAAATTTCTGTCAATGCCAGTCTTGAGCTGCTTTTACGTTGTGGTAAAACCCATCTTGTTCATAATTTTCAATTCACTGGTATCTGCAATTTCAAAGTATCTCATACTTTACTATTGAGACTTTACATGAATGATGCAGGAAGGACTTGTATGGCTTTCCCCAATCTTGGCAAGCTGGAAAGTGCAAGAGGGAATCATGTTGATTTTCTACAGCTGCCTTTCTTAATCATCTTATTGTGACTCAATTTTTTTAAAATTGAGTTTTTAAAAATAAATTATTGATCAAGAAATACTTTGACTGCGATAACCCAACTTATGCCTAACGTTTATACTTGGCGGTGTGAACAGTGAACTGAACCACCTGCCATTGGTATTTGCTTATCTCTGAATAATGCATAAATTTTTACAAGAATCACTTAAAAGATGAATCTTCTAAAATACTAATTAGATGTTTATCTTCTAACTGTCTACGAATTTCCTGTTCATTGAACCTCATGCATTGCAATCTTAATTTTGACTAAAGCAAAATTTAACTTAGCTGCTGTTCATCTAACTTTGTGAAAAAATCAGCATGAGGTAAATGTCTTTTTGCAGGACAGTAATAATTGTCCATCCCCTAATAAAGTACCACATGAATTATGTATCCATTGTACAGTTTTTGTTCAAGGATTTAATGAATTATGAATAAACACCTTATTTCTGTGTCAGGGCATGATACTTGTATTTTTCCCTCAATGACTTCCTGCCAACAGCAATAGCTGTGATGGCCTTCAACATTGCAAATCACATTAAAATCTTGCTGTTAAAGCAAACAGATTATGTCATTTTAAATGTTAACAATTTAAAAAAAAAACATGCACTTTAAGAATTCCCAAATGGCCACTTACCACTCCACAAAATTTATTATTTCTTAACTTGCATCTACAAAATTTATTACTTTTAAGGACATTTAAAGCAACAAAGTTAAACATATACAATCATAAAATGCACATGAAATGCTTGTGGAAGCAAATTCTGAGATTTCTCCACTGCTATGTTGGAATATGCGCATTTTAAGGGGAGGGGCTTTATTTGGTAGTCAAGTAAGTATTCCTCAGATGTGAACTTGGATAAGGTGGATTTAGTTCCAACTGTGCTCGACTGAAATTAGGTATAGTATACAGTTTTGAGTAGTGACTTCTTAATTCTGATCTTGCCACCACATCTTGTTAAACTGCAGTTTTGCAGCATTGAATGGAACACTCAAAGGCAGCCTGCAGCATCTTTTAGTGCCATGATTATATCATACTTCTCCTGCAATTTTGTTTGACGGCCCTAGAACAGGAGAGGGTGTATAGTGGAGTGAGTTTGGTTTTGGCAGAGGGGGATATGGGTATTGCAGGGACAGCTTTCCTCCTGCCACGAAATAATTTTAAAAATGTACATTTCTCTATGGTCTAGCATTCTGGGTTTGTGAGGAAGCCTTGGGCTTTAATTTGGCCTGAGCTACACACTTCCATTGTTTGTCTCATCACTTACCTGGATACCCACGTATAGCTTTCTGCCATTGAATCGGACTCCTTCATGCTAGCCAAACAGTGAATCCAATCATGTTTAGAAAGGTATCTGAAAAGGTTGGTGTAAATTATATCCAGCCTCTAAGCACCCAGTCCCTAAGATTTTGCCCAACTTCACTGGCACTGTGTACTGTACCAGCCCTCATTGTAAAATGGGGGCCAAAGTGTCAGGGTAAGTATTTGCTTACTGACAAATTCTATCCTTATTTGATGTTGAGACATTTCTAACCAAGCACTTTTTCCAACTGGATAGCAATTGAGAATGAGACTGCATTTTCCATTTTTTCCGAGAGTACTGAGATACAGTGCATTTCAGCTTGGGCTCAGTCAACAAAAACAAAGATAATTCAGATTTTATCTATCTGGCTTTGAAATGTGCTGTAATAGGCATCGATGTCGGCAGAAATAAAATTAGAACCCAATGAAAATATTTAATGTGTTAGTTTTTTAAAATATTTCTCCATGGGCTATGAACATCACTGACTAAACCAGTATTTAAGAGACTGCCATATTGATGTCTGGAGTGACCTATAGGCCAGACCAGGTTAAAAAAAAGTGGGTTTCCTTCCCTAAAAGGCATTAGTGAATGAAGTGGATTTTTATAACAATTGACAATGGTTTCATGCTAACTGTGAGGCCAGCTGTTTGTTTTACTTCGAGTCTTGAATCAAATTCAGGTGTAATCATCTGTCACTGGGATTCAGACTTCTGTGCCAGAACATGAACCTGCTATGATCACAATGGATACTGGGAATATTTTGATGATAAAACCAAATGACCCATTTGGGAGGATATTTTGCAATAAAAGTTTGCCAACTGACCTATCTCCACCTGACATCCAAAAGTGTATACACAAATGATTATCACTAGTAAACAGTCACATCTAGTTGTTTTGATTGCTTTTTGCCATCATAACATTACAATGTAGGTTATTCATTTTCTGCAGTTATTTCTTCCTATGTGATGGCATGTTTAAACATAAATCCTCTTGGTTTCTGCAACTTGTTGCTTTAGTGGGCTGATTAAATACTGTACTTGACTTTTATCAAAAAAGATTTGATTTTAACAGCCTAGAGATGGTATTTTATGATGCAAGGTTTTCCTGATGTTTCATTATGAATTCAGAAATTAAATAAATGCTATCTGTGTCTTTATAACCTGCTTTAAGAAAAATCTACTTGTTTGTAGATTTTAAGCAAATATTACAGGATAGGTGGTGAAGAGGAAATCCATTTGCTGATTTTAACTGTCATTGTCAGTCCTTACCATCTGATCATTTAGACAACGTTAATGTTTTTGCCTCTGTTCCTTGGCTTGACTCTTTCAATGTTGTAGATAATGTCAACAGTTTCCAAGCTTTCTGGCCTTAACTGTGCTCTGTCTAATATGGATATCCAATCCTGTGCACCTCCATCTCCCACCAGGATGCTGAGAAGCTCTCTGCTTTGGCCTTGAACGGAAGATCAAATGGTCCTGTTTGACCACAACTATTATCCATCTTGTTGAAGTTATTTCTCCTTGCTGTGTCTGATTGAGAGGTGTCGCTGTGGCATCCGTGCCTGGATCCTAACTCTGTTTTCTGCCTTTTTGTGGGATCTATGATCCATTTCAATGCTACTTTGGTTCTCCCCACTCCCATCTCTTTCCAATAAATTAAGGATTGTGTTAGCATCACTTCCTGCTCATGTCCTACACTAGAAAATTGATTTTGGTTTCAATTTCTACCCAACTCTCACCTTCTCCAGATCCATCTTTATCTCCAGAAGGCAAGGTAAGAGTCAATCTGTCCACTCATGTTTCCTACAAGCACATAGTTTCCCACTGTTACCTTAACTACACATATTCTCATCCATGTCCTGCAAATAATTTATTCCATCTTTCCCGTTTCTTCCCCTCCAATACAGTTTTTTTTAGAATGATAAGACCTTCCAGACCAACATTTCTGATGTCTCCCTTTTCCCTCAAGTAAGTATTGTCCCCACTTTGATCAGGCTCTTCCCAATATCTAATCTATGGCATGGACATCTACTCACCTTTCATCCCAGAACTATGAGTAGAAAATAGTTGCAGTGCTACAGCAGGTAAATGGCAAGAAAGTGGTTCTAGGTTGGTGCTCTTGCAGAAAGCAGATCCAGAGGACTGAACCATTCGATTGTTTCATGAAAAGAAATATATTCATTATTGTCAAAAAAAGAGATAATATTTTATGCTAAAGGTTGACAATGAGGACTGGAAATGGTTTTGGTGAGATTTCCAAATTCTAGTATTTTTCACTCTTTCAGCCATATGTCTGGTATAAGTTTTATTTTCTAATTGGGTCTTTTTCTATTGTAGAAAAATTTTCACAAAGCTGAAATATTTAATAATAAAGATCAATTAGCTAACCCTAATGTTTGCCCAGCTCAACAAAATCCTATATTTCTGTTGCCCAATTTTCCTTTTAGATTACTTGCAGTGTGGAAACAGGCTCTTCGGCCCAACAAGTCCACACCAACCCTCTGAAGAGCAACCCAACCAGACCCATTCCATGACATTTACCCCTCCACCTAACACTACTGACAATTTAGCATAGCCAATTCACCTAACATGTAAATTTTTTTGGTCTGTGGGAGGAAATCAGAGCACCCGGAGGAAACCCACACAGACACAGGGAGAATGTGCAAACTCCACACAGACAATTGCCTGAGGCAGGAATTGAACCCGGGTCTCTGGCACTGTGAGGCAGCCATATTAATCACTGTGCCACCACGCCACCCCCAAATTATACTATTCGGGCAATCACATCAGAAGTGTTTACAGCTTTGTTTTCTCACAGTTTTGTAAGGTCAATCTATTTTGGGTAAGAAAACAAGTGCTACTTCCTAAATTATATATTTGATCTGTAATTATGTCACTCAACTGATTTGCTGAGAAGAAAATGATTATTTACAGTTAATCTACTTCCTGAAAAACTGTAGCTGTTGCCAGTGAATTTTGTAGACCATGCTAGAGCTCATATCTTCTGTTTAAATAAAAACTTCATAAGACTGCAAAGTAACAAACATTGCAGTCTACTTTTTTCTCATTAATTTACTTTGCTTCTTCTAAGGGTCTTGTCCCCTTGTGTAGGATTCAACAGTAGTAGAACTGTATTCAAGCAGTTCTTCCTTTTGGTTGATATCCTAGTTAATTGTCCTTGTCCTTCCATATGACCACTTAATTACTAGACTACTACTTTCTAAGCTGTGACTTTCCCACTGTTTCTGCTTCTAATTTGACTCCTACTCAGTTTGGTGCTGGAATGCTTTCTGTCCTTACTTATCTCTACATCGATCACAAACCAAATTCATATGTGAATCACCTTTAGATCTCTTTATTGTATCCTATTTATTAGATCCTATGATCCTGCTGCACTAGCAACCTGACGAAGGAGCAGGGCTCTGAAAGCTTTTACTTTCAAATTAACCTGTTGCACTGTAACCTGTTGTGGTGTGATTATTAACTTTGTCTACCCGAGTTCAACACTGGCACCTCCACATATTTATTTTACACCATCCCAGATCACCGAAGAAAGAAATCAATGTGTGTCCATGGTACTTTTTCAAGTTCAGAAGATCCCACAGCATTTGATAGCCAATTAAGTACTTTTACAGTGTACACTTATTTAGTTTCCTCTAACTTCAACCTATCTAAAACATCACATTTCCATTATTTGCATCATTCTGAATTTAGTTTGAAAGAATGAAACTGGGTGGGTAGAAGGAGAGTACTTTCGTGGTAGTGATCATAATTCAGTTAGATTTAGCATGGAAATAAACAAAGACAAAATAAGAGAAAATTCTAAATCCAGGGTATTTCATCCCAGGGTAATGGATTTGCAACTTAAATCATCAGAAATTTCTTCACTCAAATGGTGGTGAATCTTTTACTTCTCAGGGGGTAGAAGTTCAATTACTGAGCAGATTCAAGTCAGAAGTTAATAGATATGCTGACTTCAAAGGATATAGAGATGATGTGGGAAAATGGTATTGAAATCGATGATCAGCTGTGACTTAATTGAATGCTGGGGTAGATATGACTGGTTGAATTTCTTTCTGTTACTATGTTAACATTTTGGAAAGTAGTTAAATTGACATATTTCAATTCTCCTGGTTACAGGGGTGATGGTAGAGAATAGAATGACTGCTAATGTACTTTTGCTTTAAAAAAGTGAGTATTGTATCTGAGTATTTATTGGCCAATTAACTTCAATCATGGGCAAATTATTAGAATCAATTTTGAGGGACAGTATAAATTTGTTACCAGCGAGATTCCACAAGACTAAGTACTCTGTCCCATGTCTTTTGCAGTTTACATGAATAATCTTTATTGCAATTTGGGGGCATGTCAAGAATTTTCAGATGATACAAAAATTAACCATATGTTTGACAACAGGAGGAGATAGATGGAAGTATAGCAGAAAGGAGGAAAATGGAATTCAATCTGGAGAAATATAAGGAAATGCAATTTGGAAGCTGCAACAGGGCAAGGGAATACAAAACAAATGGGAGGATACTGAGTAGCGTGGCGGGACAAAGGGATCTTGGAGTGTATGTCCATGGATCCATAAGAGTACCAGGAGAATTTGATAATATGGTCAATATAGCATCTGACATCCTTTTTTCTATTGCTTTGGCATATAATTCTAGAGCAGGATGATTACACTGGAAGTGTAGCTCTACTTAGACCACATTTGGGTACTGCACACAGTACAGAAAAAAATGATTGCTCTGGAAAAAATAGAGAAGAGATTTACATTGAAGTTGCTAGGACTGCAAAATTTCAGTTATGTGGGAAGATTGGAGAGTAGAGCAGAGGGTGACTTAATTGGATGACCTAGGTGGATCTATTGGAAAACCCTCTGCATTAACAAAGGCCTTAAAAAAATCAGGAAGGCCTAGATTTGAAATAATTGATAAAATAATTAAAGGGAAGATGTGGAAACAATTTTTTTCCATCCAGAGTTTTGCAGGGACCTGGAACTCATTGCCTGACATGATGATTGAGGCAGAAACTCTCGCCACAGTTAGAAAAAAAAACTTGAGTGTCTACTTAAGAGGCAATAACAATGCAGAATCTTATGCAGGAGTAGAGGGATTAAGCTGGATAACTCTTCACAACTTGTTGGGCAAAGTTCACAACACAGAATTAGATTAGTTAATCGTTGTTTTAAGTGTGGCCTACAGAGAATCTGCTGTAGTAGGTAGAGTGGGTTCTTTCTTAATTATATGTTTTTGGAGATATGCCTCTTGATTAAACTTAAAATATAAGCCATAACTATTAATTTAACCTGGGGCAGTGTTTGTAGAGGAATAAGACATGTTATTTTCTGGGTCTGTAGATTGTGAATGAGCAAAAACTTCTTGTCAGATGTGGGAGTTTAAAGAGAGTTTAATTATATCTGCCATAAATGCTGCTGGCTGTGAACCTTATCAGATCGAATGGATCGGTTGGAGAGACGGTTAGAAGCAATGAGAAATTTGCAACAGCAACAGTATGTGATGGATGGCAGTTATAGGAAGGAGGGAAAGTCTCAGATATAGTCACATAGATGGGTTAACTCCAGGAAAGGTAAGAGAGGTAGGCAGCTATTGCAGGAGTCTTTTGTGCATATATCCATTTCAAACAGGTATGCTGTTTTGGAAAATGTAGGGGGTGATCGATTCTCAGGAGAACGTAGCACGAACAGCCAAGTTTCTGGTATTGAGACTGGCTCGAATGCAATGAGGGGTATGTCGGGTTCCAAGAGATCAATTGTGTTAGGGATTCTCTAGTTCGAGGTACCAACAGATGTTTCTGTGGCCAGCAGTGAAAAAGCAGAATGGTGTGTTGCTTCCCTGGTGCTAGGATCAAGGATGTTTCAGAGAGGGTGCAGAATGTTCTCACGGGGGAGAGCGGCCAGCAAGAGGTCATTGTACACATTGAAACCAACGACATAGGAAGGGAAAAGATTGAGATTCTGAAGGGAGATTACAGAGAGTTAGGTAGGAATTTAAAAAGGAGGTCCTCAAGGGTAGTAATATCTGGATTACTCCCGGTGCTATGAGCTAGTGAGAGCAGGAATAGGAGGATAGAGCAGATGAATGCATGGCTGAGGAGCTGGTGTATGGGGGAAGGATTCATATTTTTGGATCATTGGAATCTCTTTTGAGGTAAAAGTGACCTGTATTTGAAGGATGGATTGCACCTAAATTGGAAGGGGACTATATAGTGGCAGGGAGATTTGCTGGAGCTGCTCGGGAGGATTTAAACTAGTAATGTGGGGGTGTGGGACCCAGGGAAATAGTGAGGAAAGACATCAATCTGAGACTGGTACAGTTGAGAACAGAAGCAAGTCAAACAGTCAGGGCAGGTGGGGACAAGGTAGTACTAATAAATTAAGCTGCATTTATTTCAATGCAAGGGGCCTAATAGGGAAGGCAGATGAACTCAGGACATGGTTAGGAACATGGGACTGGGATATCATAGCAATTACAAAAACATGGCTCAGGGATGGGCAGGACAGGCAGCTTAATGTTACAGAATACAAATGCTACAGGAAGGATAGAAAGGGAGGCAAGAGAGGAGGGGGAGTGGCATTTTTGATAAGGGATAGCATTACAGCTGTGCTGAGGGAGGATATTCCCAGAAATACATCCAGGGAAGTTATTTGTGTGGAACTGAGAAATAAGAAAGTGATGATAACTTTATTGGGATTGTATTATAGGCCCCCTAATAGTCAGAGGGAAATTGAGAAGCAAACTTGTAAGGAGATCTCAGCTATCTGGAAGAATAATAGGGTGGTTATGGTAGGGGATTTTAACTTTCCAAACATAGACCGGGACTGCCATAGTGTTAAGAGTTTAGATGGAGAGGAATTTGTTAACTGTCACACAAAAATTTTTTTCTGATTCAGTATGTGGATGTACCTACTATAGAAGGTGCAAAACTTGACTTACTCTTGGGAAATAAGGCAGGGTAGGTGACTGAGGTGTCCGTGGGGGACCACTTTGGGGCCAGCGACCGTAATTCGATTAGATTTAAAATAATGATAGAAAAGGATTGACCAGATCTAAAAGTTGAAGTTCTAAAGGCCAATTTTGACAGTATTAGGCAAGAACTTTCGAAAGCTGATTGGGGGCAGATGTTCACAGGTAAAGAGACGGCTGGAAAATGGGAAGTCTTCCGAAATGAGATTATGAGAATCCAGAGAAAGTATATTTCTGTCAGGATGATAGGAAGGGCTGGTAGGTATAGGGAATGTTGGATGACTGAAGAAATTGAGTGTTTGGTTAAGAAAAAGAAGAAAGGATATGTAAGGTATAAACAGGGTAGATCGAGTGAATCCTTAGAAGAGTATAAAGGCAGTAGAAGTATACTTAACAGGGAAATCAGGAGGGCAAAAAGGGGACATGAGATAGCTTTGGCAAATAGAATTAAGGAGAATCCAAAGAGTTTTTACAAATATATTAAGGACAGAAGGGTAACTAGGGAGAGAATAGGGCCCCTCAAAGTTCAGCAAGGTGGCCTTTGTGTGGAGCTGCAGAAAATGGGGGAGATACAAAGTGAGTATTTTGCATCAGTATTTACTGTGGAAAAGGACTTGGAAGATATAGACTGTAGGGAAATAGATGGTGACATCTTGCAAAATGTGCATATTACAGAGGAGGAAGTGCTGGATGTCTTGAAACGCATGAAAGTGGATAAGTCCCCAGGACCTGATCAGGTGTACCCCAGAACTCTGTGAGAAGCTAGAGAAGTGATTGCTGGGCCTCTTGCTGAGATATTTATATCATTGATAGTCACAGGGGAAGTGCCAAAAGACTGGAGCTTGGCTAACATGGTGCCATTGTTTAAAAAGGGTGGTAAGGACAAGCCAGGGAACTATAGACCGGTGAGCCTGACCTCAGTGGTGGGCAAGTTGTTGGAGGGAATCCTGAGGGACAGGATGTACATGTATTTGGAAAGGCAAGGACTGATTAGGGATAGTCAACATGGTTATTTGCGTGGGAAATCATGTCTCACAAACTTGATTGGGTTTTTGAGGAAGTAACAAAGAGGATTGATGAGGGAAGAGCAGTAGATGTGATCTATATGGACTTCAGTAAGGTGTTCGACAAGGTTCTTCATGGGAGACTGATTAGCAAGGTTAGATCTCATGGAATACAGGGAGAACTAGCCATTTGGATACAGAACTGGCTCAAAGGTAGAAGATAGAGGGTGGTGGTGGAGGGTTGTTTTTCAGACTGGAGGCCTGTGACCAGTGGAGTACCACAAGGATCAGTATGAGGTCCTCTACTTTTTGTTATTTACATAAATGATTTGGATGCGAGCATAAGTGGTACAACTTGTAAGTTTGCAGATGACACCAAAATTGGAGGTGTAGTGGACAGCGAAGAGGGTTACCTCATTTTACAACAGGATCTTAACCGGATGGGCATGGGCTGAGAAGTGGCAGATGGAGTTTAATTCAAATAAATGCGAGCTGCTGCATTTTGGGAAAGCAAATCTTAGCAGGACTTATGGTAAGGTCCTAGGGAGTGTTGCTGAACAAAGAGACCTTGGAGTGCAGGTTCATAGCTCCTTGAAAGTGAAGTCACAGGTAGATAGGATAGTGAAGAAGGCATTTGGTATGCGTTCGTTTATTAGTCAGAGTATTGAGTACAGGAGTTGGGAGGTCATGTTGCAGCTATACAAGACATTGGTTAGGCCACTGTTGGAATATTGCATGCAATCCTGGTCTCTTTCCTATCGGAAAGATGTTGTGAAACTTGAAAGGGTTCAGAAAAGATTTACAAGGATGTTGCCAGGGTTGGAGGATTTGAGCTACAGGGAGAGGCTGAACAGGCTGGGGCTGTTTTCCCTGCAGCGTGGAGGCTGAGGGGTGACCTTATGGAAGTTTACAAAATTATGAGGGACATGGGTAGGGTAAATAGGCAAAGTCTTTTCCCTGGGGTCAGGGAGGGCATAGGTTTAGGGTGAGAGGGGGAAGATATAAAAGAGACCTAAGGGGCAACATTTTCACACAGAGGGTGGGACATGTATGGAATGAGCTGCCAGAGGAAGTGGTGGAGGCTGGTAAAATTGCAACATTTAAGAAGCATTTGGATGGGTACATGAATAGGAAGGTTTTGGAGGGATGCTGGCAGGTGGGACTAGATTGGGTTGGGATACCTGGTCGGCATGGACGGGTTGGACTGAAGGGTCTGTTTCCGTGCTGTACATCTCTATGACTCTATAACTTGACATTGAACAATGGGTTGAATGGCCTCCTGTGTTGTAAACTTTGAGTTATTTCTGTAAATTAAATTGTGGCTATCTCTCTTTTTATGCTCAAATTGAGGGAAAGCTGTCTAAATCTGCCCTCCCATCTAACTCAAAGATCCAACCCAAACTTTGGGTTCACTATGTAGATGACGCCTTTGTGATCACAAAATGGAAAAAAATTAGAGGAAGCGTACAATACCCTCAATAATATCCTGACAGGCATAAAATTCACAAAAGTGGAGGAGAACAACAATAGACTCCCAATCCTCGATATGACAGTTGAACGTACAGTTAACAGACAGCTTCAAACCAGCATCTACAGAAAAAAACAACAAACACAGACCAAATACTTAACTTCAGAAGCAATCATCCCAACACCCACAAATGGAGCTACATCATGGCTTTGTTTCATCACACTGTAGCATCTCCAGCATTTTCAAGAAAAATTGGTACCCAATAAACAATCCATCGATTCCTCAGAAACAAATCCAAATAAGCAGACACAACGCAACCAAAAACTGTAGCCACATTACCTGGCATCAAAGCCATATCAGAAATGAGTTCCAGAGTATTCAGACCCCTTAGCATCATGGTAGCCCACAAATCTACCAACATACTTAGACATTGATTAATGAACCTAAAGGATCTTTTGGATTTTACCAGCAAAACTAACATCATTTACAAGATACCATGCAAGAACAGTAAAAAACACTACATCGGACAAACTATCAGGAAGCTTGCTACCAGGATACATGAACACCAACTGGCCACCAAAAGACACAAGTCACTATCACTCCCTACATACAGACAAAGAAGGACCCCACTTTGACTGAAACAACACACACATCCTAGGATAGGTGAAACAAAGACACGCATGAGAATTCTTAGAGGCATGGCAATCTAATCAGAGCTCCATCAATAAAGGAACCGGAAATTACATCACCCACCTTAAGAAACCAAGACCTATAAATAGAGAGGCGGAGCATATCACCAGCGCTTCACTGGAGACTCTCACTGATGATGTTTCCTAGTATGGTGACGAAACATCTGAAAACAAACTTTCAAGCTCAGCAAGCTAACTTACATACTTATCATCAACCTGAGCTACAAATCTTCTAAAAAAATCAGTAAGGTGTCTAAACGTCACAAGGCCATTTCTTGATCATGGAGCTTGTTGTAGATATTTTTAATCAACCTTTTCCAAGACATTATGGAACACCTCTGAACAGATGAGAACTTGAAACCAGAAGTAGGGACATTAGAAGGGTGCCATAAGAGCTCTTTTAAACCAACTCTTAGATATTATCTAGTCAACCTGTTCAAATATATTATTACACAACACTGGAGTGGATGGGATATGAACCGAGCCCTCCTGGCTCAGAGGGAAAGATGCTATCAATGTGACACAATAGTCTTGGAACTTGTGGGGAATTAATTAATTGAAAAGTAGATACATTTTGAACTCAGGCCTCAATTATTCTCCGCAGTCTACGTTTATTTCAAACTGATCAGCCAATTGTTAACTTGTTTTTGTTAAGTCTCATTTGGACAATTTACAAGAAAATCATGGTGTCTTCTATCTACAGTGTTAATTTCTTTTGTCACAATGTGTCTCCTCAAAATATTTTTCTGAAGCTCTTTTGAACATCAAACAATATTTTGATACTTGGAGACAAAAACCAACTGTTAGGTTGCTGTACTCAAAACAGCTGGATTGTATAGTTTAAGAACATTACATGTATCTCTGGTTATATAAGTTGTTAAAATCCCCAAAAAGGCCAATAGCTTTTGGAAGAATAAATCTATACTTGCAGCTGAAAGGACAACACACCAACATTTATGTTTCAAGACTTTAATGTAATAGCACTATAGATTAAACATTTTTCTTTAGGCCACTTTGTCCGTTAAGTCGACATTTGCTTTTACTGAACCAATTCCAAAGTAATTTTTGGGTTCCTTATCTTCCTTTCCCAAACTGGCAACTTTTAACCCAGGTCTGATTTCCATTTTTTTTCTGGAAATTAACCTATTAACATTACTTAAGTGAATCTTGGAACCTTTTGAATTTGGTCTTTGCAATCTGTGCGCAACCATGTTCCTTTATGACCAAGATGTCTGGGTGAGGGATGAAAATAAGTGGAAAATTCTTAAATAGAAATTTGGATTGAGAGGGAGCATAGGCTGCTAAAAGCTTTCAACAGTTGGTAAAAACACAGTTACTGTTCAAGCCAATACTATGATTATGAACAATATTAAACAGCCTTCCTTAGGGGTTAACTATACCATCTGTTTGCAGTAAGCTACTAAGTGAGACTGGTTACTTGAGAGAAATCTGACCTGCTTTGCTGTGAAGGTTGCAATTGTACAGCAATCGATGAATTCTCCAACTGTAACTTGTTGCACATTTTACAGATTTTAGTCCACAGCAAGGTGTAAACTTCAGAAATAGATTTCAAATTAAGGCAGATGTCTCAACAATGTTTCATTATTTATTTTTCTGCATATGATTTCTTAAATTCCTTTGGTTATCAATATGTTATGGTGAAATATAACAGTTGACATTTTAGCTCACTTCTCAATTACTTTAATAAGATTCTATTGATGCTAGAAACCATTAGTAACTTACTCAATGAGCTATATTTTGGTGAAAAAAGGGAAATTAATTTTAAATAGCCAAAATTTATGTATGTGAAGAAATTTGGAATTTTACTTCTGTGAACTGGAACCATTCAGTGCCCATGTTATAATTATTTGTTGTCAAGGGACTAAACATGGTTCGTTTTTCAGCAAAGTCTATAATCGTATTTCAAGCAATGTTAACATTTACAATAAATAATTACATATTTTATGATATATTTAGCAATTTTAAAATGTACATCATATAGCAGCTTAATTACCTGTTCTATTCTTAAACAATGTAAATGATCTATTTTCTAAAATAAAATTTATTTTTGGATAAACATTCTTTTGTAACAATATTAGGTTATGGTTTTAATGAAAGGTCATTAGCCTGAAATATTCTGTTTTTCTCTTCACAGATGGTGCCTGATCTGCTCAATATTTCCAGTATTTTCTGCTTTTTGTTGCAAATTTCCAGCATCCACAGTATTTTGATTTTGTAAAGTTGGATCAATGCTGGTGGTGGACATAAATTTCCACCTTACGATCATTTGATTATTTTGCTGTTACAGTAGATGCTGGTTAAAATATACTGCTCTTAAAAATAAAATGATTTCAGATTCTAACCACTTGCTATGTAAAAATTTTCCCTCATGTTGTCAAAATGAATAAATTCACATTTCCCTGCATCGCATTCCATCTGCCTTCTTATTGCTCACTCCTTATAATATGTCTATATCTCTTTATAGGCTCTTTGTACTTTCTTCACAGTCCTTCTCTCCTGATTAGCTTGGTATTGTGAGCAAATGTGGGACATTACTTTTGGATCCTCCATCTTAGTCATTCATATAGACTGCCTGTGTTTCAACTATTTGCAATGATCTTTAATGGAACCACACTAATTGCAACCTGCTAACTTGAAAATACCGTATTTATTCCTACTGTCTATTTTCTGTCCATTAAAAGTTCTGTGTCCATGCTAATGGAAGGAAGCAGACAGTGTGTGATTGTTGAAGCCTGTGTCCAGTGGCATACTGGAAATACAAAGGAATGGTGACACCTTGGTCTGTATGATTCTTGGAGACAAAAGGAGAAAAGATGATTAAGAATTCATTTGGGATACTTGCCCTTATTAGTTTTGAATACAAGACTAAGGAGATTATGATGTGGCTGCACAGGACATTCATTTAGCCACAACTGAAGTATTGTTTGCAGTTCTGGTTGCCACTCTAAGGGAAAGGTGTAATTACACTAGACAGAATGCAGAGGAGATTCGTCACAATCTTGCCTGGGTTGGAGCAATTCAACGGGTAAGAATCTCTGGATAGGCAGGACTTGTTTACCCTGGAACAGAGAAAGCTGAGGGGGTTTGTATTGAGGTGTCAATATTTATGAGTTATAGAGTAGATAGGAATAGACGTTTCCCCTTATTAAAGGGCTCAATAATAGAGGGCACGCAGAGCATTATGTGTATGGAGAACACACTGCCAAAGAGGATGGTAGGGGTGGGAACAGTCAATACATTTAGGAACTATTGAGATGAGCATTGAAATGCCACAGCAGATAAAAATGAAATAGCTAATGGGTCAAATGCTTTCAAATTGGAAGAGACTAGGTGGATATTTACTGACTGCTGTGGACATCATGGGCCAAAGGGTCTTTTTCCTTGTTGTGAAAACTGTATGACTCTCTATAGCTCTAATATATTATTCCTAATTCCCCAAAGCCTTAATTTATGTAATAACATTTTATGAGACACCTTGTCGCATGCATTTTGGAAATCTACTGGTTCTCCTTCATCAATCCTTATAGATCACTTAATAACTTTGTCAGAAATTATTTATTTTTCATAAAATCATGTTGATTCTGCCTAATTGTATGGCTTCCTGTTGTGCTTTGTTATCATCTTACAAATACATTCCAGCATTTACCTGACGACTGATGTTGAGCCCTGTTTTCTCTCTCCCTCCTTTGTTGACTTGTGGTGTTATCACTGATTCTTTACAATCCCCTGTGATCATTCAGAATTGAGGAAAAATCACAAAACTGCAATGCATGCCTCCATTATCACTGCATTCTTTTCAAACCTAATGATGCAATCTATTATGTCTGTGGATTTGTCAACTTTTAGTCCCATTTGGTTTCTAATGCTTTTCTTCTCATGATAGTAGTTACTTTTGTCCATTTTGAGGGACCCTTGAGCTCTTCCCCAGTGAGGCCTGCTATCCTGTTTGGGCCTGCATCCTCAGGAGTCCAGCCAATCTACATGATTGGACTGCAGATCCTGAAGCATTCAATTAGGAAGCTGTGTCTTAGATGATTGCACAATGTGTGCCCTGAAGACCCATGTTGGGTCTGTATACGGAAATTATCAAGACTTTTGAAAATAACATTATCATTAGAACATTCCTCTAGTTATATTTTGTGGTTAATAAAGCAGTTTTTCATTTACTGAATTACACGTTTCTTCTTCAACCACATGTGAGAACCTGATGGGAATCTATAACTTAAAAAGAGAGAGTCAAGGACCAGACCTCATTTTTATCCTCCCCTCCTCTCTCTCCATCCCAGAATCCTTCTCTCCCCGACATCCAGTTCCCCCCAACCACTCCCCATCTCTCTTTCTGCCAGTCACTCCCTTCTCCCCCTTTCCCACTGCCCCCCCCTCTCTCACCACCCTATTCACCCATTTATGGCTCCCCCATTCCTCTCCTTCCCCTGTAGTTAAAATGTAGTTACTCAATGCATACTTGTTCAATAAACAGCCAATCACAAGATTTTCTTTAGCAAAAGAAAGAACAGATATATTATATGTTGACCCTGAGAAAAATAATAAAGATATGATTTCAAGCATATGTTCATGCAAGTACCAAGTTAAAAGGGATCGTCCAATACAATATTAAATAAAAGAATACATAGTTTAAAATTCTTAGGGTGTCCTTTGGTGTGTAAGGTTTTAAACTGAGACCAGTTGCTTAGTAGTCTCTTGGATCAATAGCAGCTTTTGCAGATCTCGGTGGCTGGATGTTTCTCTGCACCATTGTTGACATCAGATCTTTTGACCTTTGAGAAGCAGAAAGGGAGAGAGCTTTCTCTGGTTCTTCAGTCACAAATACACCTACCCTGCTCTATCAATAACAATTTCCAAAAAAAAAGAAACAAACTGGTTTGTGTATTTTAAGGTCTTGAGTTTTGTTTTGTAGCCTTATAATTGAAGATGATACCTTTCATTTCCAATATGTGAAATTTATCACACAGATGTAAATTAAAATAGGAGCTGAGGGCTTCTCCAGTCAGACTAGATGGACTAGTTTCAGAGGCTGACTATTTTAAGTGTCTTTTGCAAAGCAATTATTTTCAGTTCAGATGATCTTGTTTGTGAAATCCATGTGAAATAAAGCTTGACTAGTTTGTGTGATCAGTTAATTGTTGTGGCCATTTTAACTTAGTGTTTGTACCTTCTTAAAATTATTCTAATCCATGAAAGTCACAGTATTAAAATCAGATGATGGAATTTGAAAATCGATATTGTAAATGTTAGTACTATCTTGACAAAATGTAAGTTTGATCTTGCTTAGGCGCTTTTGTGTTATATTATGAAATCAAGCGTGGACAGCATATACAGCAATTGGAGTCTGGTGCAAACAATGGCTGAAAAGTCTCCTTTCTGTTAAATCTTCTGAATTGACTCCCCCTGTTCCTCACAAATATAAAGCAGCTGATGTCAATCACTAGGGACTGCATTTCAGTAAGCACCTTTATTGCAAGATAAAGATTAGTTTTGAAGTGTTTTTGATGCTTAATACTTGCTGTTTAACCTAATATTCAAGTCCAACTGTCAAGAGGTAACAATGTTTTGAGCAATATGGGATATGAAATAATTTAAGCACTTCCTTACCATGAATCACTTTCTTTTAATGCCTTTGAAATCTGTGAACACTGCAATCTAGTTGTTTCTGACACCATGATGTTTTATTTCCTTTTTTGTCAAACATTACTTCATTACCAATGCTGTAATTCAACTATTTCTGTTTTGCTCAAAACGTTTCACAAGAAAAATATCAAAATTGAAAACAACAATATATTATGATTTAACACTACAAAATCTGAGTTACCATCTCTGTGATAGAACCATAGAACCATAAGCCAGAATGAACAAATTAACCAAATGACCAACCCCTGCATCAATCCATTGCCAAATGTATTGCTTTGCAATTTGTTAGATATAACTAGGGAGGTTGCAAAGGGGAAGACAGCCAAATGTTTCAATTGTTTTGTCCAGATTACCCTCTCGAAAGAATACTCCAGTTTTTTGCAATACGTTAACACTACATTAGTTGCAAATAATAAGCCAAAAATCATTGGCATTGAGAGTAGGTGCTGCAGGCTGTCTCCAGTGGCAGGGACCATTGTGACCCACTGATCAACCACCTGGTAGTCCTTGAGTTGTTGACCCACAATGATCCATCTGTTTCAATGGGTCTTTGTTCAACAAGTGAATGGAATCCATTACATCAGTCAAACATAAAGAAAGAAGATGCTACTTCTTCAAATGGCTGTCTGGAGTGTCAGAACCATGTGCATAGGACTAATAGACTGATGTTGAACCCGATAGACTGAAGATTGACCTGGCAATTGCTACAAGAAACCAGATTTGTTGAAAGTTGATCACTGAGAGAAAAGCAATACATATTCATCTCTCCAGCAGAAATGTTCAGAATATGAGCAAGGTGTGGGAACTCCCAACGAAAAGGCTTAAAAATGGTTCAGAATGTGTTTGCTCCAAACGCCTCTCAAATCAAACAGAAGCTGAGTTAACCTCATGAGTACCTATGCTCCAAAGTCAATGGAATACAGAAGAGTGTGCATAGTTAGATACAAAATTGGCTCAGTGACAGGAAATAGAATGATACAGTTGATGCATGTTTTTGGAAATGGAAATCAATTGCTCCACAGTGTTGATGATAATGTGAGAGGCATATTTGGGGAATTTGAAAACTACACAAAAATTGGACAAGCATTTGATAATGAAGAGATATGATATCAATGGTTTGGTTGAGTGGGTGAAAAATGGCAAATGGAATTCAATCCAAAGAAGCCAAAGTTATGCATTTGGGGAGAGCAAATACAGCAAGGTAATACGAAATAAATGGTATAGTATTGAAAGGTGTAGAGGAACTGAGAGACCTTGAAGTGCATGTCCAGTAGAGCAGATGGATAAGGTGGTAAAGAAAGCGTATGGGATGCTTTACTTCATTGGGCAAGGTACATAATACATGAGCAGGATGAGTTGCTGGAACTATATAAGGAATTTGTTAGGCTACAGCTTATTTACAGCTCTAGTCAGCACATTATAGAAAGGAGATAATTGCTGCAGAGAGTACAAAGGAGATTTATAAGAATGTCATTAGGTTTTGAAAATTGCAGCTCTGTAAAATTGGATAGGCTGAGACATGGTGAAAGAAGGACAGGATTGGCAGCTCAACATTCTAGAGTGTAGAAGTTTCAAGCATGATAGGGAAATGTAGAAGAGATGGGGACATTGCATTATTTATAAAGGAAGCCATCATTATAGTAATGACGGACAATGTCCTAGAGGGGTCTTCAAATGAGGTCATATGTGTAGAGTTTCCAAATAAAAAAAGGGTGATTATTTTCTTGGGGGATTATATTGCAGGCCTCCC
Organism: Chiloscyllium punctatum; assembly: GCF_047496795.1. NCBI lineage: Eukaryota > Metazoa > Chordata > Chondrichthyes > Orectolobiformes > Hemiscylliidae > Chiloscyllium > Chiloscyllium punctatum. The sequence goes on from NC_092760.1 coordinate 51,426,717, forward strand.
AACAGTCAGAGGAATATAGAAGAGTAGATATGTAGGCAAAACACAGAAAGGTGTGAGAAGAATAAGGTTATATTTGTAAAGGATTTCAACTCTGCTAAATTAACTGGGATCACCTTAGTGTGAAAGAATTAGAATTTTTAAAGTTTATCCAGGAGAGCTTTTTGTACTGGTATGCAGGTAGTCCTACTATATATGGGGCAGAGCTAAACCTAATCCTAGGGAATGAAGCCAGTCAAATGGTTGAAGTTTAAGTGGGTGACCATTTTGGGAACAGTGACAATGAGTCTGTAACTTTCAGTCATTGTGGAAAGGGATAAGGATAATGCAGAAGTTAAGTGTCTGAACTGGGGGAAGGCCAATTTCAATATCATTAGAAAGGATCTGGCTAACATAGACTGGGTGCAGCTCCTTTCAGGTAAATCTACATTTTGATAGTAGGAGTCTCTTAAAGTTAGTATAGTGAGAATTCAGGATCCTCTAAGAGTGAAGGGCAGTGCATCAAGTCCAAGGAACCATTGATGTCAAAGGATATAAGAGCTTGATGGAGAAAATGAAGAAGCATATGTTAGCTACAGCACATTAAAAACACACAGCGCCCTTCAAAATTATGAAAAGTTTAGGGAGAGCTTAAAAAATTGGGAGGGCAAAGAGGGGGCACACCATATGTTTGGCAAATAGGGTTAAGGAAAACCCCAAGTCAATTTTTAAGTATACTAAGAGTGTAAGAGGATTACCAGGAAAAGAATGGGACCTATTAAGTCACCAAAGGGACAAATTGCATGGAGCCATAGGATGCTTTGAAGTTAAATGTCATCTATATTTACACAGGAGAAAGACGTCATAGCCAGGGATTACAGTTAGGATGATGAGGTTCTAGAATATGTTAAGATTAATAAAGAGGAGATAGCAAACTTTGTTTTAACCAGCACTTTAGGAACTGGCTCTCTTGATAAAACACTAATTATTATTATTATACAGGTTTACTGTATTATCATGATCTCCACGATGTCGGAGCAGTCAGCTGAGGGTGTGAGTGAGAAAGCACTCTGCTGGTTAGTTTTATTTAAGGCAAATTTGCATTATTATTTAAGTGATTTATGCTGTAAATAAAGTATAACAGTGATATGTGCATCCCCTGCATTATGTTTCTACTATTATGGAACTCTTGACCAAATGGAATATTTGATCCACTGACCATTTGATCCTGGTCCCATAGCTGCTGGTTAATAAAAGGTTTGCTGTATTAGATGTTTAAGTGGGCATAAAGGTTCATATATTTCCAGGACCTGATGAGGTGTATCCCGCGCTGCTAAGGAACGCAAGGGAGAAGATTACTGGCAAAATGGTGGAGATATTTAATACTTTACTGTCCACAAGTGAAGTGCCGGATAACTGGAGGATAGCTAATGTGGTTCCTTTTTTCAAGAAGGGCAACAGGGACAGGCCAGGCAGTTATCAAGTGGGAGAAAGTGAGGACTGCAGATGCTGGAGATCGGAGCTGAAAATGTGTTGCTGGAAAAGCACAGCAGGTCAGGCAGTATCCAAGGAGCAGGAGGATTAACGTTTTGGGCATGAGCCCCGAAGAAGGGCTCATGCCCGAAATGTCGATTCTCCTGCTCCTTGGATGCTGCCTGACCTGCTGCGCTTTTCTAGCAACACATTTTCAGTTATCAAGTGGTTAGTTTGATGTTAGAGATAGGGAAATTATTGGAAAAAGTTCTGAAGGTGGGATAATCAACGCTTGGAAAGGTAGGGCTTGATCAGGGATGGACAGCACAGAGTTGATGGAGTGAAATCCTATCTGAATAATTTAATGAGTTTTTATTGAAATGGTAATTAAATATACTGATGAAGATTGATACTGTTGATTTGTTTACATGGATTTCAGTAAGGCCTTTGACAAGGTCCCACATGGAAGGCTGGTCCAAAAAGTAAGAACCCAATAGATCCAAAGCGAGTTGGCAAACTGAATCCAAAATTGGTTTACAAACAGGAGACAAAGTGTGATGGTGGACAACTGTTTTTGTGAACAGTGCTGGGACCATTGCTGTTTGTTATGAATATTAATGACTTGCATGCAAATATAGAAGATATAATTAGTAAGTTTGCAGATGACATGAAAATTGGTGGTGTCGCTGATAGTGAGGAGGATGGTCTCAGGCTACAGTCTGATATGGATCAGCTGGTAAATTGGGCAGAGCAATGACAGATGGAATTAAATCCTGCCTCTAACAGTTCTACGACTGCAGAGGTGAAAGACTAATTCTTCGAAGAGCTTGACAGTACAAGTAGTTCTTGTATAATGTGATGGTTGCATTTTTGTGCAACCATGTGTGACAGAAAAATTACACTTTAGAAACAGCGCTTACAGTGTTGGTGCTTGTAATGGAAAATTATCCATTTACTGTGAAATTAATTATTCACTTCCTGTGAACTTTAAAGACAATGCTTGTTTAAATCAATGCTGTGCTGAGCTTTGTAAATGATACTTTGATGAAGGTTTGCAGTTAGCTTACCTCTGTTTGAATTCTGTAAACATTCACGCCGACCTTGCGATAGTCGAACTCAGCGAAAACTGAATAACTGTTATGTCTAGGACCAGGGGATGAGAGGATAACAACTTGAGTTTCCCCAGTCTCTGCCCTTGAGAGTGTGATAAGGAATGCTATAAGGCAGGCGTCTGTGTAATTTTTCGGTATTCATTGCATTAAGGCATCTGACTTGGTGTAATGAATCAATCTTGCAAGATTTTTAATAAAGATCCTTGCTTTGCTCTTGCTAATTATTGAGCCAAGTCGATTTAATTTCCACGACAGTGCTCTAATCACATTACAGCCAGTGCTTGTTTTAAAAATTTGTGCTTTAGAAACAATGTCCCCAATTTGTCTATTGTGTTATAGCTAATTCATGTTAACGGAACATGTGTTATAGCATAATGACCTATATAGAAAAATGTGAACTAGACCCTTTGCCAGAAAGAATAGAAAAACAGTATGCTCTTTAAATAGAGAGAGATTGCAGGTACAAAAGAATCTGGTGTGCAGGTACATGACTCATAAAAAAATGCATGTACAGCAAGATATTAGGAAGGCAAATGAATTTTTTTTTATTGAAAGAGAAATGGAATTTAAAAGTAGGGAAGTATTACTATGGTTGTACGGGTCCTTTGTGACACTGCAGCTGAAATACTGCGTACTATTTTGCTCTCCCTATTTGAAAAAAAATTGTGTTAGATACAGTTCACAGATTCACTCAAACAATTTCTTGGATGAAAGGGTATTCCAGTGAGGAATGGTTTGAGAGGCTGGGTTTATAGTCATTGAAGTTTAGAAGAATGAAAGGTGATCTTAGTGAAACATATCCTGAGGAGGTGTGATAGGTTGGATACTGGGGAAACATTTCTTCTTGTGGACTAGGGGACGCAGTTTAAGAACATGAACAGTTTAAAATTTGCGACAGAGATAAGGATTTTTTTTCTCTCAAGTAGCTGTTAGTCTGTGGAGTTCTCTTCCTCAGAAAGTAGCAGAGGATGTTGAATTTGTTTAAGGCACAGTTAGATATTTGAAAGAAAAAGGATCAAGGATAAAAGAGGCAGATAAGAAAGTGAAGTGAAGACCACAACCAGATCAGATGAGAATTGTGGAGCAAGTTTGAAGAGCCAAATGGCCTAATCCTTCTCCTATGTCTTATATTCCTTTGATTGCCAAAGTTGAAGTGACCATCAAAATTTCACATTTTCCAAATTTTGCTTCAAAAGGATTTTGAATCATTGTAAATTAAACATGAAATAAATTATTTATTTTAAGTAGTCAATGCAAAAAAAAACATTTTATTCAAGCATAATAATTCTCTTTGCACAAATGTGGCACTGTTCCATAGCATGTTGTTCTTTAATCATGTAGAGTGGGCAAGGGATCTATCTGACAACAGCGTTCGTAATTGATTTTCACAGGTAAGCTTATCATCAGCAAGATACACTTGTACAAATTCTCTTCCTTGGGTCATTGGAGCGCTGATGGTGTAAATTTCCAGTGTTCCTCTTCAAACAACACAATAGTAATGCCTCAGTTCTTGTTTTGATAATTCCTGGGAAAATACCCAGCTCTTTTGCATTTTCCTCACCATTTTTAAGTTTTAGAATTTTTTTAGACAGCTCATTTGATACCTCGAAGAGTTCCTGACTCCTTCGCTGCCAAACATAAAATAATCATGTCTGTTTTAGATTGATTTGCTCCTTCTCCCCAGAGCAATTCTCTGTGTTCCTCTTCCTGACTCTATCTGCTTTCTCTTTGGGTCTACATTTGCACACTGATTGCCTTCATCCTCTAGCTCCTGTGCTTGTCCCAGTGCTTTGTATTTGTCAGCTTTTATAAGTCTTTCTTAGCTTTCTTCCCAATGGTACTGCTTTGCAGGTCAATGGTAGACAAGTCACATGGACCAATATGTCTTAGTAGCTAAGAAAATTACAAATGATTCCTTTATAACTGATGCAAATTCTTTAAAATAATACAGATTACACAAATACTGAAATTACAAATTTTCCCTATTGTACTGTTTCCAGATTAAAGGTTATCATTCCTGTATATTTCTACTTCTAATAATGAGTACACAACAGCAACATATGAAAACTCCTATTTCCTTGATTGTACTTTCATTGTACTCAAGGAGTCAAAGAAATTGGTGAGTTAGTAATTGTGGAGTTGTTCAAAATGTTCAGAATCAGGTAAACGATATTTACTGATGAAGTGTAATACAGTAATTAACAAGTACAGGAAAGGTGCAAACGTGCCAAATGCCACAACTGAGTATGCCACTGAACTATAAAAAGCAGATGGTTAAAGTCCAATTCTTGGATGCTTTGATATTGTCTACTTTACCCAGTGTCCACGATTATGGCACTAGAACCTAATGAAAATATAAATTATATTTAAACAGTGTAAAAAGGAAGTGGTTAAATAAACAAATGTGACATAGTTCACCAACTTTATCAGTGACTAGCTGAGTCAGATAGAGCAGAAAGCTCCCTGAAAATCATATTCATAGAGATGTACAGCACAGAAACAGACTCTTTGGTCCAACTTGTCCATGTGACTAGATATCCGAAACTGAACTCGTCCCATTTGCCTGCATTTGGCCCATATTCCGCAACCTTTCCTATTGATGTACCTGTGCAAATGTCTTTTTAAGTATGGTAATTGTACCCACCTCCAGCACTTCTTCAGGCAGGTCATTTCCATACAAACAACACCCTCTGCATGAAAAAGTTCCCTCTTAGGTCCCTTTTAAATCTATCCCCTCTCACCTTAAACCTATATCCTGTAGTTTTAGGCTTCCCAACCCTTGGAAAAAGACCTTAGCTATTTATCTTATCAATGCCCCTCATGATTTTACAAACCTCTATAAGGTACACCTCAGCCTCCAATACTCCAGGGGAAAATATCCCAGCCTATCTAGCCTCTCCTTATAAGTCTAACCCTCAAGTCCCAGCAATATCCTTGTAAGTTGTTCCTGTACCCTTTCCAATTTAACAACATACTTCCTGGATGCAGTATTCTAAAAGTGACCTCACCAATGTCTTGTACAGCCGCAACATGATATTCCAACTCCTATATTCAGTGCTCTGACTGATGAAGGCAAGTGTGCCAAATGCCTTCTTCACCACCCTATCTACCTGTATTGTTGTAAAGCTTGTTGATATCAATAGGTGATGGGAATATCACCAACAGTTCTCATACCCTAGATTAAGGAGATGGTATGTTAATTCCATGTTACAAACCAGCTCCTACTGGAGTGCACATGCCATGTTGATCAAGAATTGGACCAATTGTAGTTATTATATCTCTATAGGATAGCTATTCAGCACTTAACTTAAAACTTAAACTTGAATTCAGTTCAGACTTCAGTGATGTAATTACAGAGTTCTAGACTCAGCTAGTTTAAAAGGAAAAGAAATGTGGTTGCATTTTTCACTTTTATATTTCCTGTGTTAAGCAAGAATCAGTAGAATAAAGGTACTGTGTTTTACTTTTATTATCTAAACAAGACCTACAGAATTTTCTGATTCATTGAGGAATGTGGGCACTGGTGAGAAATGAGGAAGCATAGGACAAACTTTTAAAAATATGAGTCTTGACTCGGAAGAAAATTTCAATTTTCTCTTAATGTTTAAAAGTTCAAATGTTTCAGGTTCAGAACCTTACTAATGAATAACAACTTATTAAATTCCATGCATATGTATCTCATTAGGAATTCAATTTTCCCTATTTCTATGTAGTTTTCAATTCTCCTCTCCTTCCTTGAGAAACTAGATGGCATCAAATCCCACATGAAAGGCAGAATTGTTACCTGGCATAGCAACTTGCTGCTTGTCTCTTTAGGCCTGATTCAACTCTGTCTTCAGCACCAAGTGCCTGCATGCACTGTGGACAGTCCTCTTTCACCTAAACATGTCAGCAATGCTAAACCCTCAGATCACCACATCATTATGCCTGATCTTGGGCCAATTCACAAACTGCTTCAGTCCTTCAGAACTTCACTTTGAAGCTTAGGGACACTCACAACTTGCATTCATCTGTGACATCATTTTGCACACAGGGAAACACATACATCTCATTCATCTGTACAGTTTTCTTTTATGGCTTTTAGCCTTATTTCTTAGTGCTCACAAATTTTGCGATAATGTGAAGGCTCATAGCCTCTGTGGCTTGTATTGTGTCTTGGCTCATTTAGAGAGGCAAGCACACTGTTTCTTCTGTTATAACTTTTGTTAATAAGGTATATGTATATCTTTGGACATCTGGTTTAGTTCTATTTTAAAGTCCCCTGATAGGAACACAATCACCATCACTTCCCAGGTTCAGACTTCAAGAATGGACATTTGTTGGTGCTTATGGAAGTCTACAACAGCACAAGTTAATACAATGAAAATTATTTCATTTCTCAGGTTCAAATGTTTCACTAGATTTACCAAAGGTAAAACACGATAGTGACTGCCATTGACAGAGGAATTGAGATTGGACAGATGCTTAAACATTAGAAATTTGATTACTCAGTCAGTGGTCTGAAGTCTCATCAGCCTTTTTATGTGATATTTCTCTTGAAGGTCAATCTTTAATACTTAATCAAGCAACCCAAGAATGAAATGCAAATTTAGCACAGTATTAAAAATATCAGAAATATATAAAAGGTAGGCAGATGGTGGAATCTGAATTCAATATAAATATGGAATTAAGAGTCTAATGATGACCATGAATTCATTGTTGACTGTCTGGAAAAACCCATCTGCTTCACTAATACCCCTTAGGGAAAGAAACTGCCATCCTACATATGACTCCAAACCCAAAGCAATGTGGTTGACTCTTAACTGCCCTCTGGGAAATTCCAGATGGACAATAAATGCTGGCCCTGCTAATGACATCTTTATCCCATGAATGAATTTTAAAAAAGAATCTATTTGGAAAAGTCTATACACAATGATGTATAATAAAACTCCTGCTCAGATAAACAACTATCGTGGTGAACCCAAAAGAGTGAAGTCCCATTTCAATTGTCAAGACGACATGATTAGAAGAAAATGAAAGACACAAAGAGGTAATCATTTACATGATGGAAAGAACAAAAAGTCAGTATATTAAGATAAAGTTGAATTTGATTTAACAGAAGAAGAAACACCTGGAGTTTACAATGAGTAAATTCTGAAAATTCTGAGTGATAAGATGATTTGTTTGTGATCACAAGTTGACGTTAATGAAATGGAATAAATGGGCTCAGTCTCTACCTATGCGATTGATTTAAGCTGTATTAACAGTGGAGATGTTTTGTTTTTTTTTATTGTTTCTGTCTAGACATGTCACAGGGGTAACATTAGGCAATGATATTTGCCCATGATCAAGATCTAATTACCATTTGATGTATATTGTAGATGCTGGGCAAGAACAGCTTTAGGTTCTCTAGTCATTCCTACAATAGTAAAATAAGGTGTATGTAAGAAATTTGTGTGTAAGGAAATAGTTTTGAAAAAGATGACATTGGAGATTGATTAAGCTTCATTAAGTCAGATGATGTCATAGAGGTGATGAGGGACTTTGAGAGAATAGTTGTTGTTCTTGAAGGGGATAGATGTGTCATCTATGTCTCCCAGTAGTCTTTGTAGCAAGGTCTAACTAGCTAATGCAACTTGTACATAATTGTTATTATGCAATAACATAAATTTTGTTAAGACAAGAGCCTATTTTTGGTGATTTGCTGTTGGATTTTTCTCTACCACTCTAAACCAAGTAGGCTCTTAGACCCAGTCAAGGAAAGAGTAATAGTGGTAGCATCCCTCTACCCACAAACACCACATGGGAATCAGAGGCAATGTCTCCTCTAAGCTGCATGGCTTTGCTTTCTGTAACTGCTCCAGTATTCCACACACAGCAATCAGCATATTAATCAGAATTGCAACATTGACCTCCACTTCTGGAAATCACAGCCATGTGTGGACCAAGGAGGTTCCATGCAGAAGATAAAATATATTTGAGGGGATCTGATCAGAGATAGATATTGTTGCTTATTAGTACAAGCAACAATGGGTAAAAAGAAATCATTGGACTCAGGAGAAGAATTTCCAGAAAAGCAAATGAGTATCTACCTTTAAAAACTTTACCAGTTTAAAACTTACTCATACAGTCATCAGTTACAAGTGCTTGTACAAATAAACAGCAAGACTGGTGGAAAGACCAACCAGAGAGGAACAGCACTCTAGGAGGAGGCTTTTACTTCAGAGCTGGTGATAAGCACAGAAGAAGTAGTGTAGGCTACAAAAAGCTGAAAGTTTAATTGCACCAGGCAGTTACAGATTGCATTGGGAAGCGAAGATTGCAGGAGCACTCCCAGTTAAAGGTTTGTCGAGGAAGTGAATGTAGCAAGCTCTACGAGAAAATTTACAAATATCTTTTGGGTAAGAAGAAAGTTTTTAGATTAACAGCGCAAATAAAAGTTGACTAGGCTAGAAGTTGAAAAAAGGAGTCTTTATAGTGCACAATGAATGTTGCTGCTATTACACCATGAAGCATAGCTGCATTCCATAAGATCATAAGATGAAGGAGCAGAAGTAGGGACTCTCTTGTCGCGCGAGTTCGAGTCCCACATGCTCCAGAGATGTGTGATGACATCTCAGAATAGGTTGCTTAGAAAACTACATCAAATAAAAAAGAATCAAGAGCAGACATAGAAGGGCACTGCAAGGGCAGTGACCCTATCCCTGGACAAAGAGACCTGGGTTGAAGTCCCACCTGCTCCAATGGTATGTAATAACATCTCTGAACAGGTTGATAGAGTCTCTATCTCTGACCCAGAAGGCTTGAATTCAACTTTCACCTGCTCCAAAGGTGTGTCATTCGAGCCAGTTCCACCAATCAAAAAGATCATAGTTGATTTATTTGTGTTTCTAGTTTCACATTCTTACCTACCTCCGATAAGCAATCTGTCTGCATTTGCCTTAAAATGATTCAATAACCACAGTTCTAATGCTTTCTGAGGCAGAGTTCCCAAGGAATAATCCTCTGAGAGAAACATAATTCTCTTCATCTCTGTCCTAAAAGAATGATAACTAATGTTTATACAGTGTACTGTTCCCCTAATCCAGGAGTCATTTAGCTGAGGACGCATTCTTTCCATGTCCATGTTGTCAAGACCATTCAAGATCTTGCAGACTTCAATCAAGTCACAATCACTCTTCTAGACTCCAGTGCAAATAGGCCCAGCCTTTTCCAGCTAGCCTTATAAGACAATCTGCTCGTTTCAGCATTAATTGAGTAAACCTTCCCTAAACATCTCTAATGCATTTACATTCCTCCTTAAATAAGGAGACCAGAACTTCACACTGTGATCAAGATGTAGTCTCAGCTATGCTCTGCATAACTGAAGGATTATATCTTTACTTTTATATTCAGTTCCTCTCATAATACAGGATAGCATTCCATTAGCCTTCTTGATTATGTGCTGAGTCTGCATACTCAATTTTTGTGACGTGTATTAGAATAACTAGGTTCCACTGCATCTTGGAATTCTGCTGTTCTCTGCTTTTTTCATTTTTCCTGCCAAAGTGAGCAACCTCACATTTACTCATAGTAAAATCAATCTTCCAGATGTTTGCTCACTGATGCAGCCTATTTATATCCATCTGCAAATTTCTTGTGTTTTTTTCAAGGCATACTTTCCTACTTACTTTTGTGCCATGAGCTAATTTAGCTATCATGACTTTGCTTCCTTCATCTAAGTCATTGATGCAAATTGTAAAACATTGACCTCAGCAAGACTTTTGTGGGACTCCACTCAGCACATCCTGCCAATCAGAAAAATATTCATTTATATGCATACTCTGCCAGTTTTTCCAGGACTTTTCTCTTTTGATACTTATTTGTTCAATCTCTTTGCTCTTTATAGTACCTAGATTACTTATTATTTTTGGTATGCAACCTCTGTTTTCTAGCATGAAAACAAACATAGAGTCATAGAGTCATAGAGATGTACAGCATGGAAACAGACCCTTTGGTCCAACCTGTCCATGCCGACCAGATATTCCAACCCAACCTAGTTTCACCTGCCAGCACCCGGCCCATATCCCTCCAAACCTTTCCTATTCATATACCCATCCAAATGCCTCTCAAATTTTGCAATTGTACCAGCCTCCATCACTTCCTCTGGCAACTCATTCCAAACATGTACCACCCTCTGTGTGAAAAAGTTGCCCCTTACGTCTCTTTTATATCTTTCCTCTCTCACCCTAAACCTATGCCCTCTAGTTCTGGTCTCCCCCGACCCCAGGGAAAAGACTTTGTCTATTTATCCAATCCATGCCCCTCATAATTTTGTAAACCTCTATAAGGTCACCCCTCAGCCTCCGACGCTCCAGGGAAAACAGCCCCAGCCTGTTCAGCCTCTCCCTATAGCTCAAATCCTCCAACCCTGGCAACATCCTTATAAGTCTTTTCTGAACCCTTTCAAGTTTCACAACATCTTTCCGATAGAAAGGAGACCAGAATTGCACACAATATTTCAACAGTGGCCTAACTAATATCCTGCACAGCCGCAACAATGACCTCCCAACTTCTGTACGCAGTACTCTGACCAATAAAGGAAAGCATACCAAACGCCTTCTTCACTATCCTATCTACCTGCGAATCCACTTTCAAGAAGCATAAAAATATTTGTTCAATATCTCTGCCATTTTTTTCAATTTCTCTTGCTACTGCTTCTAAGCAACCAACATTTACTTCAGTTGCTCCTTTCCTTTTTACATACTTGTAAAAGCTCTCAAAATCTGTTTTTTTTTATTTATGGCTATATTGCTCTCATATTTTGTTTTTTTTCCCTTTTATGTCAACTTTCTTTCGGTATCTACATACCACCCTTCAAATACAACTGTACCTCAGAGCTCTGTAATCTGTGATATTTAACTGTCCATCAACTGAAAGTGGTGCCTGAATATGTGCTAATTAATGGAGCAGGAAGCTGATTCAATGCAACTTGAGCTTGTGTCATCAGCCCTCTATGAAAACAGAGCCTTTGCTGGTTTCCAAAACACTTACAATCCTCATATTTACTGACATTATATGCAAATTTACAAGCCACTTTTTTTGATCTAATATCATTTTACCTGCTTAGTAAGAGTTCTCCTAAACTCAGTGCTAAATAGCCTACCCCATATCCTTAGTCAGTGACCCCTGGTTGTGGACTCATCATCAGGAACAACCTTCCTGTTCTATAGTTTTATATGGCAATGCCCCTCATTCTTCTAAAATCCTGTGAATACAGTCCTAACCAATTGAATATGTCTTCATAAATTAATCCTGCCGTCCCAGTCTGGTCATATCTCTATGAATCTTTTTTTTACTATTTGTAAATTAGCTATTAATTTACCAAGCTGAATTAATAGGAAATCTCCTAGTTAGGAGATAAACGAATAACACTCATATTTACTGGAGGCTAAAAATGGAATTAAAATAGCAACCCTTTTCTCCTTGCACCAAATAGCCATGTTACAAATTTCAAACTTAGCACACATTCTTCAGCACATTTCATTTTTGCCTGATTGTATATTCTCACTCTGTGCACTTGTAAAACAAAAATCCAAAGAACTATGGATAATGGAAATCATTAACAAAACAGAAATTTTTGGAGAAACTAAGCAGATCAGGCAGTATCTGCTGAGAGAAATCAGAGTTAATGTTTTGGATCCAGTGAGCCTTCCTCAGAACCTTCTTCAGTAGTAAAACCTGCCTGTTTTCATAGAGGGCTGATGACACACGTCAAGTTGTATTGATAAATCAGCTTCCTGTGCCAATAATTAGCACATATTCAGGCACCACTTTCAGTTGATGGACAGTTAACTGTCACAGATTACAGAGCTCTGAGGTACACTTGGATTTGAAGGTTGGTATGTAGAAACCAAAATAGCTCCACAGAGGCTGGCTTCCCTTTCCCTTTTTATCTTCTCTAATATCACTTGCCTGGACAAAAATAACACATTCTTTCCAAATACTGGGCACAGTCTTCGATGGCAGGATCAAACAAGTCGAGCTTCCCAAATAACAGCGTGATGCCAGAAATGTTTACCCCAACTCAAAGGTGACAATTGTGAGTGAATTTCTTCAGGGACAAATCCCATTCTTGTTGTCACTGAAATAATTCCATAGGGGCCAGTATCCTGTAATGAAGTCACTCTTTATTTGCATGTGGAAAGTCCATACATTGATCCAGTTTCCTCAGAGCCAGCTGTCAGAGTGAACAGAACCTCTGACACTACAGTTCTTATCTGTCGGCCAGGGTTCTCTGATTGGACCAGATAAACAGTCCCAAGCAGAGAACTCATATTCTATGAGGTCCATTTGGCTGACAATCACTACAGATACAACAAGTAATTATCAAAGTTAATAGAATGTCATCATTTATCGTGTAGGGAAGTTACATAGGGCACTGATGCGACCACATTTGTATTATATTAGTTACCTTATTTAAGGAATGATATGATTCATTTGGTAGCAGTTCAGCAAATGTTTACTTGGCTAATATCTGGTTTTATGTCTCATGAGGAAAGAGTGGGCAGGTTAGTCTTGTATCTGCTGAAGTTTAGAAGGGTAAGAGATGTCTGATTAAAGATTATAACATCCTGAGGGATTATGATAGGATAGATGTGATGAGGATATTTCCTATTATGGGAGAATATAGAGCTATAGTCTCTGTTGAAAATCATAGGTTTTCTATTTAAAACAGATGAGGTGAATATTTTTCTGAGTGTCATGATTCTTGGCACACGCTTGCTAAAAGGATGGCAGAAGCAATGTCCTTGAATATTTTTAAGGTAGATTCTCCTTAAGCAAGGAGAAAGGTTGTCAAGGATAGGTGGGAATGAGGTTACAATCAGATCAGCCATGACTTTATCCAGTGGCAGAACAGGTACGGGCGATTGTTCTGTATTCCCATGCATGAACAATAACAATAACAACTTTACTGTGCCTTTAATATAACGAAATATTCCACATGTTTTCCAGGAGCAAGACAAAACAAGGTACATTACCGAGTCACAAATAAGGAAGCATTTGTTCAGATGACTAATAGCTTGGTAAAGGAGATAGATTTTAAAGAGTTTCTTACAGAAGGGTAATTAGTGGTATTCCAGAGCTTGCTAACTCAAATGAAGGCATTGTGAACAATGGTGAAGCAATTAAATTTGGCAATGTGCAATAGCTTAGCATTAAAGGGGTGCAGGTATTTCGGAAGATTGTGAAAATGGATGCAATTATTGAGATTGGGATGGGTGAAGAACTTAAAAACAGGGATGAGAATTTTAAAATCAGAATCTTGCTTGTTGAATCGGGAGCCAACATAGATCAGCATGTAGAGAAATGATCATGGAATGGGACTTGCAGCAACCTCAGGTTGATGAAGAGTAGAATATTGGAGACAAGTGCATTAGAATATTGGGAGTGCATTAGAATAGTCCAGAATGAGATAACAAAGGCATGAATGAAAGATTCATTAGTGATAAGCAGAGACAGAGGCAAAGATGGATTATCTGATTTAAGCAAATATTGACAGAATTACAGATTGAAAAATGTATTGCTGGAAAAGCGCAGCAGGTCAGGCAGCATCCAAGGAGCAGGAGATTGGACGTTTCGGGCATAAGCCCTTCTTTAGGAATCCCTTATGCCCGAAACGTCGTTTCTCCTGCTCCTTGGATGCTGCCTGACCTGCTGCGCTTTTCCAGCAACACATTTTTCAGCTCTGATCACCAGCATCTGCAGTCCTCACTTTGTCCTAGAATTACAGATTGCACAAGTATACTATCAGAACCTTATCTCAAGATCTAGTGTATCATCAAGATTGATATTGGTTGGGAGAGGTAAGACAGTCATAGCTATGGAAGCTAGGAGCAAGGATAAAACAATTACTTCAATCATTCATTAATTAATTGGAGGAAATCTCTTCTCATTCAATGCTGGTTAGTAGATAAGCAGATGAAAAGCTTCATAATAGTGGAGGAGGTGAAAGAGCTGCGTTTTAAGGTAGAGCTGAGTTTTTTCAACATCCATGTGAAAATTAACGGTGTGTCTTCAGATGTGAACTGTCTGAGCTGATGCCAATTCATTGGGATCCTGTGGTGCAGTGCTAGTTTCACTATCTCATACTCAGGACTCTATATCAGAGGTCCACTTGCTCCATGGCGTGTAATAACGTCTTTGACCAGGTTGCTTACAAAATATCAATAAGTGAATGCTTGGAAGTAGGGTATCGTCGTCAGGCGGCTGGAACATTGACCATGGAATATGGAGGAACTGTGAAGGAATCATTTCTAACATTTCGGCTGGAGTACAGGATGCTGCCATCACAGTATATTGAGATCAACGTACTCTATGCCAACCATCAGTAAGTCATTCGTCTTTTACAGGTTGTATACTTTTCCTGTCTATTTAGCAAATGTATCATATTGCTTCTTAATAAACTTAACAAGCTATTGTAAAACCCATACAAGGTGTTGCCTCAATTATCCATGAGGTGTGTGTGTGTGTGTGTGTGTGTTTGATTAATTTAAAAATAACCAGCAGCAAAACTCTAACCTTAAAAAGATAATGGTTATTTTATACTAAGTTATTTTCACTTATTAATAATTAGCTAATTATTAACTAAAAGTACACAAGAATGAAATGCAGATGATGATAAATAATACTTATAAAGATGAAACATAAAGAGAAATTTCTGGCATAACTCTCCAGGTTTGGCAGCATATATTGGGAGAAAGCAGAGTTCGCATCTTAAGTCCAGTGACTCTTCATTAGGATTCGAAATGTCAATTCTGCTTTCTCCCCACAGATGTTACCAGACCTGCTGAGCTCCTTCAGTAATTTCTGTAATTGTTTCAGATCTCCAGCATCCACAGTTCTTTGTTTTATTTTGTGTAATAAAGATGAAATTCCATTCATTTTTTAAAGGATATCCTTGCAACCACATAGCTTGCAGCTGAAATGGTGGTTATCTGTGTGCAGGGTTTAAGTTGCAGAATATAATTCACAGTTGCAATGACTTCTTTAGTCAAATAGTCAGAGTTTTCTTTGTAGGTGGACTCAGTAGGAAAAATAATTTTAGGGAAATGAGTAAGGATCCCCTTTGTTGTTGATTGCTCTGACCTGAATTCCTTTTCAGCAGCACAGGGAGGATTGCTGGGTAGTATGCTTTATATGTCTTGGTTTCACAGATTTACAGAGGTGTAAAACACAGAAAAAGCCATTTGGCACATTGAGTCTATACCTGTCAAAAACAAGCATCTAACTATTCTCATGCCATTTTTCCAGCTTTGTATGTCTTTGCATTGCAAGTCCAGATCTAAATACTTCCTACATGTTATGAAGGTTTATGCATTTATGACCCTTATAGGCAGTGAGTTACAGATTCTGCCATCCTCTGATAGAATTTTCCTCACATCCCCTGTAAACCTCCTAACCCTTACCCTGAATCTGTGTCCCTGGTGATTGATCCCTCCGAGAAGCAGAAAGGTTTCTTCCTATCTACCCCACTTATGCTCCTCATGATGTTATACATCTCAGTCATGTCCCCCTCATTTTCCTCTGCTACAAGGAAAACAACCCCAGTTCTATCCAATCTTGTTTTATAACTAAAACTCTCTCGCCCAGGCAATATCCTGGTAAATGTCCTCTACACCATCTCCAGTGCAAAAACATCCCATTTATAATGTGGATTCCAGAAATGCACTCAATATTCTAGCTATGGCCTATAGAACATTTTGTACAATTCCAGCACATCTTCCCTGCTCCTAAACTCTATGCCTTAGCTAATAAAGGCAGGTATCCCAGTTGTCTTCTTAACCACTTCATCTTCCTGTCCTGCTACATTATGGGACATACATACGAAGGTCCCTCTGATCCTTGGTGCTTCCCAGGTTCCGACTGTTTATTATGTATTCCCTTATTTTGTTTGTCCTGTTCAAGTGTATCACCTCACACTTTATCAACATTGAATGCCATTTGCCACTGATTAGGCCACCTGACCAGTCGCCTATATCCTTCTGCGATTGAAGGTTATCCTTGCCACAATTTACTACCAGCTTTTGTCTCATACATAAACTTACTGTTCAACCCTCCTATGTTCAAGTCTAAATCATTTATATATACCACAAACACCAAGAGGCCCAACACTGTTCCCTGAGGGACTCCACTGGATAAGCTTCTAGTCGCAAAAATACCCCATAATCATCACTCTCCATTTCCTGCCACTCAGCCAATTCTGGATCCAATTAGCCAAATTTGTTTGGATTCTGTGGGCTTTTACCCTTATTATCAGTTTCCTATGTGGGACCCTATCAAAAGGCATGCTGAAGTCCAAGCAGACTGTGTTAAATGCATTGCCCTTATCTACAACCTAGCCACCTTATTGAAAATTTCAATCATGTTGGTCAGACATGACCGCCCCTTAACAAAACCACACTGATTGTTCTTGGTTAATCCCTTTCTGAGTAACAGATATGTGGTTAGTTTCTGAAAATATGGAATTCAATGTTGGCACCTCAAGGCTTTAAAGTGCCTCCACAGAAAATGAGGTGTTGGTCCTCAAGGTTGTGTTGTGCTTTGTTGGAGCAAGCTGGATTATTGAAATAGTAAGCAACTGGGAGATCGGGATAATTCATATGGATAGCGTGGAGGTGTCTTATAACACAATCAACAAGTCTAAATTTAGTCTTGCCAATGTAAAGAAGATCACATTTTGAGTAGCGAATGTAGTAAAAATGTTTCACCTGAAGGCGTGTTTGAGGCCTTGGACTGTGATTAACTATTTGGTGCATTAACTGGATTATTATTCAAAAATCAATAAATAAATGTGATAGGACAGATAAAGCTAAAACGGACATTATGAATTTATTTTTCTTTTATAGCTTCATATCCACATAGAATTGTTCTTCTGGTCACCTTTTTTGGTATTAATCTTGTAAGTGCTTTTAGGTATTACCTTTCCTTGTATATTTTCTTAGACATATAAACAAATATGTCAAGAATAAAGTCCAGAAACAATAACATTATTCAATACCTGTACATATTTTTATAATCCCACAATTGCTATTGATGGTTATAATATTGATATTTGCAATTCTTTATTTACATTCAAATTGCTATTCCAGTCATGGTCTGTTCTGTTGTGATGTTTATGTGTATTCCTCTTCAACAGTTTCTCGTCTGAATAGCTTTTTGATGTTCAATCTCATTCTACATTCTCTCCAGCATAGGTGCTCAATGATGTAGTTCTTATTGCTGGTTAATATGTCTGCTATTTTGTTTTTTTTGGTGGGGGACACTGACAAAGCAATAGATAGTGTTCAAATTGAATTTTACTGAGCATTTTTTCTGGAGTGAAATATCTTCCAGGCCTAGCAAGATCACCAAGTTCCTTGCCTGAAGGATTGAGCTGAGTTTTAAATAATATCTTGTTTTACTGATTTGTTTTGTTTGTAATGATTTGTTTTACTGTATCTAGCTGATGAAGTGATTCCAATATTTTAACATGGCATGGTGACAGTGAAACTCACAACATTTTGACTACTGGTACAATATCCATTAAACTCTCTCCACGCTTCAGGCTCTCTGCCTGTATTCCTGATGAAGGGCTTTTGCCTGAAACGTCGATTTTACTGCTCCTTAGATGTTGCCTGAACTGCTGTGCTCTTTCAGCACCACTAATCCAGAATCCATTAAACTACGTCATGTGCATAGGATGTTTTAGTTTGTCTTTTGCATACAAGATTAAATGGCATGTCTGAGCCATCCCAGTCATTTTGAGTTAAACTGTTGAATTCCTGTTTTAGGACACAGACTTTACAATATATGGTGGAGATGGATGGGGTATTGTGCAGTCACTTCTCTTAGTAGTGCCCGTTAACTATGAGTTTAGTTGCCAGCAAACATTCACCAGGTGGATCTGGAAAGGCAGACTCAAAGGAGAGATTAATCAAGAGAATAACGAAGGAGGAGAATACTGAAGTGACAAGGTGAAAATGTTATATTGGTCAGAGGAGTAAGCAAGAAGATTGGATTAAAGATAACATGGAATGTGGCAAGAGACGTCAGGAAACAGAACCACAGGTTTACAGTTGTATGTATTTTTGACTATCCTTCAGATTATTTTGTTCCTTGGGAAGATAATTGATTACTGGAATCTGTTGCTCTGAAATGGAACCTTTCTTTCAATATAACAGTGCAAAATATGGGGTTTTATTTTAGAAGGGTTTAAAATTATGAGAGAATGAGGAAGGGTGGACAGCAGAGGCCTCAAGAGTGAGGGTTATAGATGGAAGATTAAATTTGGAGATTTAGAAAGAATGCATGGGAAAATTGTTAGTTTTGAGACCTTGGCATTCACTCCCATGATTCCGAGTAAATCTAATGCCAACATCCAAATTAGCCAGATAGACAGTTAAGGGAAAGGACTTGAAGGAATTTGAGAACATAATGAGTCAATATGTTTGAAATGTGGGGCGGGCAGTGCGGCGCGGGAAATGTCAACATGGAACAATTGAACAAAATGGTCTATTTCAGTTCTGTTCAAATGTTTTAACACACACGCACACTCATTCCTCCCTCTGTCATTTTTGCACCTTTTCCTTGCTGTCAAATTAATGCTATGTATGTTATTTACCTGTCAGAGCGTAGCCGTTAGAATTGAAATAAAACAATAGTATGCCGAACGATAACGAAATAAAGCCTTTGGACACTCAATAAACCAGCAATATCTAAAGTGTTAAATGTAGGTAGTTCTGAAAAGACGGATACTTCCTAAAGCACAGATTGGTTCGTGATGAGTAATGCCGTACAGCATCATTAAAACTGCATTACCAAATATGTTTCTTACCAGTATTCAAGGCATTTTTAATAAAAACATGTATTATTCAATTTATGAAATAAATTGCAAATTTCCAGACTACTACAGATGAGCGAAAAACGTCAAGAAATGTGCTTAAATTCCTTTTTTTAAAAAAGGGTGTTCCTTTTCCAACTCGATTTGCAGTACAATTATGTCAGCACAATTTTGACACAGTTGCTGCGGGTGAAGAAACCTCCTCATTCTGCCAAGTTTCAATCAGCTGGAAAATTAAATGGATAGAAACTTGCAAGGTTTTTTAAAAAAATTGCAGATATGCCAAGAATAATGGTTTGAATGAGAGGAGTGTTGAATCGAGGTGAAGGTTGGAAGGTGTGTGAACATTCCAAGTGGTGCAGTCTCGGCTGTGAGGCGGAGCTAGTTGCCCCCTAAAAGGGTGGTTGTGGATGGCGTGGCCCAGCATGCAGTGCAGCACTGTTCTAACGGCTCCAGCTCGAGCTGTGATGGGAGCGGCGCGCGCCGCTGCTGACCGGGGCTGAAAGGGCGGCCGCACAGAGCTCGAGCTGGGGGGGAGGGAGCAAATCTGGAGCCAGTGCTCGCTGGCCGCCAACTGCTCGCCATGACCGCCAACAATACCACCACCACCAGCACCAGCAGCGGCTGCCGCTTCGCCGATTACTTCGTCCTCTGTGGGCTGGATGTCGAGACGGGCTTGGAACCGGACGAGCTCTCGGGTGAGCGTCTCGTTTTTAGATGTTGTTGCCAGTTTCTCTCTCCACACTATGATTGGAACCAAAGGAAAGCTGAACCTTCAATTCTTTCAGCTTCTCTAAAAATATATGGCGACTAGCACTTCAGGATAAGCATTTCGGAATCCGAGCGAATAGAAGTGAAGGTTTAAATTAATTTGTAGCGTCTTTAGGTCCCGATAAAGTCAGCATTAATGCTACTTAGTGATGCAGGAAGTGATGATATGGAGCTGTCTTTTGACAGTTCACAATCCCTGCAAATGGAGTTCGCTTTGTCCGCTCTTTTGACAGCGTTAAAGAGTGGATTTTATCTTTTTGAGTCATAGAGTCCTCTAATAGTCGGTTGTTTGGAATATTTATTGAGTCGCAACTGAATTTATTAAAGTATTGTTATTTGCAGCTTTGAAAAAGATGCGAGAATGCTTAAGCCTATAAGCCACTGATACAACTGTAAATAAAGGCACTGTATTTCGCTATTTAGTGTGCAATATAGTTTTGTTTTAACGTCTATCAATACGTACACGGTTTTTGTGTGGTTATCTGTTTCCTCTTTTGACCATCTTTTAAATAGGTCGACAGCCATCATTTCCAGTGATTCTCAGGGCTTGCTGGTGATGGTATTTTAAACTATGACCTAGATTTGTGCATTTTGAAAGCGTTAGGAACAAAGTTAAGTTCACTGTATTAATGTCTAACTATTAGAAACACAATTAATCTTGCTCCTGTTGTGCTGTTATTGCATGTGAAAATGGTACAGCAAGTGGTTGCTTTCTCTGCTGTCATGATTAATATTCTGTGTGGAGTTTGATTTAAGTTTGCAAATATGTGTATTTCAATGAATGTTTTAAAATCTTCACACTATTTCCTTAATCTTACTATTTATGCATGCACCTCTCAGTACTAATTCAGAACCTGGTCATAGCATAGAAGGATGTTATTTAACCATTTTTCTCTTTATTTCCATCAATTAGCAAGTTGATCAGAATTTGTTTTTTATATTTTGAGTGTTATTTATTTAAAAATTAATATTGCAATAGAATGCTATTATCTGAAGAAGCTTACACTTTTTAGAATTGAATCATAGAGGTTTTCAGCCAAGAAAAAGGCCCTTCACCCCTTCGGGGCTGTACTAGTCAGAAACAACTGTCTAATGATTCTGATCCCTTTCCCAACACTTGGCTCATTGCCTTTTACACCCTGGCATCGCAGTTATACATGTACATATTTAAATGTAAAGAATAAAAAAATGCTATAAAATGAAAAAAAAGCCTCAAAGCTTGTATTGCATTCTGCTCAGAAAGTATGTGTTGTATACTGCAATGTGTGTATGTTAATATGATAGTGCTTTCTATTTACTGGTATGTTTTGAATATTAATCATTCATAAATCTAGTGTAATAGCATCATTCTTCCTGTATGTGTTATGTTCAGTATGAATAAAGTTGCTTAATAATTATTATGCATTCTGAATGCAGTGCACCGGTGCAATCTAGACCATCTTGTAAACAAAGAGAGATCCTTAGAGGGGGTGGAGTGTGGGCTTGAATCATCTGCATTCATACTGTCCTTTGAGTCCTTCCACATCAGCTCCACTCAAGCGAGGCTCTGAAAGGATGATGTCATTGTTGCTGAAACTCTCTACAGGAAAGCAGTAACTGCTGCATGTTACTCTGGGGATGCTGCAGGACCAATCCTGGCACGATATTTGGTATTTAGCTAATGCAGCTGTAGGGGGATGAATCAAGAGTACTATTGGAATATGAGTGTCCCCACATTAGCATTTTCTGAGTGAATGTGTACATCTGCTCTTGAATTAAACTAGTTTTAATTAAATACTTTAAAATGTGTTCCGGTGTATTTCTTTTTCTGTGCGTCTATTGCCAGTTCATGTTGTTATACATAGTAATCATAAATAACATGCACAGTGTAAACCATTTCTTTGATTTCTTAGCATTTTTAAAATGAATTTAATGTTTACCAGCTTAAGTTTCTTTTGGCATAATATTTAATCAGTTTTCAAAAGTTTCTAAACTAAATTGCTTCCACATATTGGTCTTCCACATATATATGATTATTATTCTGATTTATTTTTAAACAAATATTAATTGCAGTGTTACATTTAATGTGTTGCATTTTATGTTTAGAGCAAAAGGAAAGATATTTAAGCATTTGTAGACAATGGTATCAGTATTGAAATGGGAAGAAACTATATCATTGGGATAGGTTCCACCTGAAGCAGACATGATAAACAGAATAGGAGAAGGATTTTACATTGCTACATGTTGGACAAGGGCTCAGGTTGGAAAATGTGGCATAAATAATTTTAAAACAAATGGAAAGGAAGAGAGTGGAATAATTGTCAAAAATGTTGAAAAGAAACCAAAAGATTAAAACTTAATTAGCGAATTAGAACTAAAATGAATATGCAAGTAAAACATTGGAGTAGAAGGACAAATTAGAGGCGTATAATCCAAATAAGTGTCTTTTACACCAATGTGCTGAGCAAAAGAAACAAATCGAACAATTACAGATGTTAAGTTCAACTTGGAGGCCATGAAATGGTTATAATTACTGAGACACAGCAATTAGATGGTCAGCACTAGTGACAAAATAAGCTAGGTTATAAGATGGAAAATGGAAGTGAGGAAGATCTGTCATCATGATGGATGAAGTCATTGCACTGCTAAGAGGATATACGAGAATGAAGGAATAGAAAAGGATTTCTATAGAAAAAACCTATAGTAGGAATTATGTAGAGGCCTCCTTGAAGTAGCTATGAGGTGTTTGATATGTACAAACAGAGAATAGGCAAGGCAAGCATGTCATGAAGTCAGAATGGTTTTAGCAACAGACTTAACTTTTTACGGGTTATGATAAACCGATTAGTACATTTCTTGAATGTTGCAGAATGGGTTTCTGCAACAATGTCTGAAACCAATAAGAGTGCAAACCATTATAGATTTGTTAATGAGTCAGATTCATTTAACACAGTTTTAGTAGGAGAACATTTATCTTTTTATGATCACTATATTGTCATCATTGTCTTTATTTGTTCACAGGATGTGATGGTTGCTGGCAAAGTTAATATTTATTATCTATTGCTTCCTGTCCGTGAGTAGGTGGTGAGCTGTCTGTTTAAACTGTTGCAATCAATGTAGTTAACTCCACATCTTGTGGTATTAGGGAGGGTATTCCAAGATTTTGACCCACCAACAATAAATAAATTACCATAAAATTCCAAGTCACTGCCTTGGAGGGGGACTAATGTGTGATGGGGTCGTCATGCACTCGTTCTTTAGGTGATAGGTCTCAAGGACTTGGAAGGTGCAGTCCAATGACCCTTGCTGAGTTGCTGCAGTACATCTTGTCGATGATGTGCTGGTATTAGAAGGCATGAATGTTTAAGATGGTGGATAGAATTCCAGTCAAACAGGTTGCTTTGCTCAGGATAGTGTCAAACATCTTGATTTTTGTTGGAACTATACTCATTCAGACAAATAAAGATTCCCCAATGACATTTAATAAGGTTCCATGATAAAGGTTGCTTCACAAGATATGACTCCTGTTAGGAGAAACATATTAACATGTGTAGAGGATTGGTTAATTAATAGGAAGGAGAGAATATGGATAAATAGGTCTTTCTTGGATTGCATTGCCACAGGGATCAGTGCTACGTTTTCAACTATTTACAATCCATAGTATGTCAATTATTTGGATAAGAGTATTGAGTATATGGCAGTTAAAATTGCTGGTTACATTAAGATCGTCATGAAAGTGTGTTATCTAATGAAGGTAGAGAGTTGGCAAAAAGGAATGTAGACAAGTCGAGTGAATAGCAATGGTTTAGCAGATGGATTGTAATATGCCTTCTGGTTTTAGTAACCATGTTAAGCTGAGGAGTAAGTGGTTTACAGGAGATCTGGTGAAAAAGATTTTCACCCAGAGAATAGTAGAAATATGGAATATGCTGCCGGAGAGAGTGGTGGAGGCAGGAACTCTAGTAACATTTAAGAAGTTTCTTGATGCTTACTCAGTCAAATGTGGCTTTGATGTCAAGGATATGCTCATGCTTACTCTCACTGGGATGTTGGATCAGTACTGCAGTTGGAGGAAGTTCTGAATGTGGCAAAGACACAAAATTCACTTAGTGATGGAAATTTAAAACTTCCACTTAGAATGGCTTGCCAGCACCTCCATTGAGTAAGTTGGCCAGGTCCTCAAGGGCATAACTGTTTGGGTCTGCGGCTGGTGGGTGAAGGAAGCAACAAGAGGAAAAACACATTTAGCCTCCTCATCATCAAGCTGCCTGCTGCAGATGCATGTGTCTGAAACAGTAGTGATAGGAGTGACCACTGCACTGTGCTTGTGGAGACAACGTCTTGTCTTGACCACAAGGGTACCTTCTATCATGCTAAGTGGGATAGATTTTGAATATATTTAGCAACTGGCATCCATGAGGTTTTCTGGACATCAGCAACAACCGTACTCCCATACAGTCTGCAAACTCATGACCTGTCATATCTCTTATTCTACCACTGCCATCAAGCCAGGGGATCAGCCCTGATTCAATGAAGAGCGTAGAAGGCATGCAGGATCAGCACCAGGTGTACCTAAACATGAGATGTCAACCTGGTGGAGTTAAAATACGCGATTATTTGCATAACAAGCAGCAAATCATAGACAGGTCAAAGTGATTCCACAACAACTAGATCAGATCTATACTCTACTGTCCTGCCACATACGCTTGTGAATGGTGGTGGATAATTAAATAACTCACTGATGGGGGACCCCAGCACATTAGTTTTAAAAGAAGGCTGCCGCATTGGCAACATATGTTCACCCAGGGGTACCAAGTGGAAGATCCATCTCTGCCTCCACCAGAGGTTCCTAAAATCACTGCTGCCAGCCTTCAGCCAATTTGAGCCAGTGGTAACTGAGAGAATCGCATCTAAGACTGTGCAAAAAATTGCTGACAGATGCAATATGTGATATTGTCAGTTGTGTAAGAATTTTTTTTAAATTAACCTATTTTTCGGGGATGTTATTACACGACTCTGGAGCACCTATGTCACATGAGAGGTTTCTGTAAGAAAGGATTAATTATTTGTTTATATAAAGTAGAGTAACCTACTTATCAAATCATTACCTTAGATTTTTGTGTATTTAAATAGACCAATATGAATTGATTCCACTGTTTCTACCTTCAAATAAAGGGCATGCCCTCTTTTATATTTTTTCATATTCTACGTAAGTCTATTTTAATGATGACATTTATTTTTTCATATTCAGCAATAAATACTGGCTTAGCCAGTGATGCCCATTTCCTATGAATAAAAAAAGCTTTCTTTTGATAGCATACTATTATACATTTTACAGTTTGCAATTTGAGACATCTTGTGATCACTAGCATTTTTGGGACGATAGTGTGACTTCTGAAGTCATAAACCCAATCAGTGGGTACAGTTATTTTAATCCAATTACTCAGACATGTTATGACACGCCTCCAGGGCAGATGGAACTTGAACTGGGACCCTCTGGCTCAGAGGTAGGAACATGGTCGCTGCACAAGAGATCCCTAATCAGTGTGTCAAGATATTTTCTAATCAATCTGTTCAGAGATGTTATTACACACCTCTGGAGTAGGTGGGACTAGATCCTAGGCCCTCTGACTCAGAAGTAGGCATATTATCATTGTAACACAAGAACACTAATCAATTGTTGTTTTCTTTTTGTTTTTTTTTACACATTGTGGGATCAGCCAGTTTAGAAATGAGTCCTCAAAAAAAGGAATACCAGTAACCAACTGGCTGTGTGGGTCAGCCAATTCAGGAGTCAGGTGCCCCAAAAACAAAAACCAACAGCAGCACACACTGGCTGTGTGACTTACCAGCTTGGAGTCAGTCCCCTGAACTGAGGAGATTCTAAATCCCCACTTTACATAATTTAAAAAAAAAAAATCCCTATACTACCGCCTAACTGCAGTAGTGCTTATTTATTCCCCAGCACCCATGTCGTGTGTGTGCAGGTGCAGGACACAGTGAAGGACAATGTGCGCAGAAATCTTTATTCGTACTCCACCACTAGGAAGAAAAGAAACGTCCAAGTGGCCAGTGACACGCAATGCCCTTCTCAAAAAAGGGTATTGCTAAGTGATCAAGAAAGTGAAGGTGAGGGCAGAGATCAAATCAGTATAGAATTGGAGGGAGAAGTAAGACATTCCACAACCTGCGGTGCCCACTTCTCCCTGAAAGCCTCAAGGTTGTTGGTTGACACTGCGTGCTCCTATTCCAAAGACACCCGGTCCCGAATGTAACTGCAGAAGAGGGGCAGAATTGGATTAAAATAACAGCCCTCTTCAAGGCCCACTGCGGGACCTGTTTATTGCTGACCTGGCCAGGCCCAGGAGCAGATCCACAAGGAGATCCTCTGACCTGCCTTCCCACGCCCACTGCACCGGCTGCCCAAAGATCAGGAGTGTGGGGCTGAAGTGTAACCAAAAACATAAAAAAAGATCTTTAAGGAAACCAAAAAGGGAGTGCAGATGTCCAGACCCCATATATACATGGTCTATGGACTCCACAGTACCACAGACAAGCAGTAGGGTTGGGAGTCTGTGATTAACCACAATCTGCGTTTGCAGGAGACTGCTGCGTGCAGTACCCTCCACTCCCGCTCTCCCCACAAAAGGGGGAGGAAATCGATGGGTCTATTGTTCATTAGTTATAGCAAACAGTCAATATCAATTAGTGAATACTTAGGATTGGAGAAAGGGAAAGAGGGATAAATAGTATGAGATGTTTGGAGGATTTTATCTTTCATGTGTTTTTCTTATTTGGTAACTTTTTTTTTCTTCTCTATCCTGAACCAGTATTGTATTTTTATTTTTCAGGAATTTGCATGTGCCTCTGCCAATTAGTGTTAAATTAGGGATCGTTTAAGATTTGAATTCTAACAGCAGCTGCTGTTTCCAGTAGTCAATTCAAGAATGATGGACCAAATGGCCTCCTTCCATTCTGAAATTTTCAGTGATTCTGGGTGCTAAAATCTCAAGGAATGCTGAATTGGCAAAGCTTTCAATAACAGCAGTAAAATAATGAGTAAAGTGTTAACTTTTCTGGCAGCTTGTCATAACCTCTTATTGCAATGTAATTTCAAAATGTAGCTGCAAACTAATTGTTAAAATCCATGAACTGAAGTAACTTAATTGAATCATTTAAGATCCTGAGGGGACTTGACCAGGTGGATGTGGCAAGGATTTTTCCTTTTGTGGGAGAATCACAAACTATGACAAGCTATTTCACCTTATCCAGAGCAGAGAATTAGAAGTCATGTCCTTTATTTGAAGGTAGAAACAGTGGAAGCAATCCATAGTTTAAAACTAAAGGGTTGCCCATTTAAGACCGAGATGAGGAAGCATTTTTTTCTTTCTGGGTTGTGTGTTTGAAATTTCCTTCCTTTTAAAGGCAGTGGATACAGAATCTTTAAATATTTAAAGGCAGATGTAGATAAATTCTTGATTACCAAGGGGATGAAAGATTGTAGGATGAAATGCAGGAATGTCAAGGAGAAGTTAAAATCAGATCAGCTTTAAGACCATAAGATTTAAGAGCAGAATTAGGTCATGTGATCCATTGTTCTGCCCTGCCATTCTATCAAGGCTGATATGTTTCTCAACCCCATTCTCTTACCTTCTCTGCGTAACCCTTGCTCCCCTTACCAATCAAGAACCTATCTACCTCTGTCTTAAATTCACTCAGTGACTTGGCCTTCACAGTTTTCTGTGGCAATGAGATCCACAGATTCACACCCTCTGGCTGAAGAAATTCTTCCACGTACATTATTTTTTTAGATTATTTACAGTGTGGAAACAGGCCCTTCGGCCCAACAAGTCCACACAGCCCTGCCGAAGCGTAACCCACCCATACATCTACATCTACATCTACCCCTTACCTAACACTACGGGCAATTTAGCATGGCCAATTCGCCTGACCTGCACGTCTTTGGACTGTGGGAGGAAACCGGAGCACCCGGAGGAAACCCACGCAGACACGGGGAGAACGTGCAAACTCCACACAGTCAGTCGCCTGAGGCTAAGGTACTAAAGGGTTGTCCCTTCACTCTGAGGTTATCCCTTGAGTCCTAGTCTTTCCTGCTAGTGGAACCATCTTTTCCAAGCCCAGGCCTATCAATATTCTGTAAATTTCAATGAGATTCCCCCTCTCATTCTTCTAAACTCTATCAAGTACAGACCTGGAGTCCTCAACCGCCCCACTTGTGACAAGACCTTCTTAATAATGACCTTCATCCCTGGGATCATTTTTATAAAGCACCTTTTTGGATACCCCTCCCAAGGCCAGTACATCCTTCCTTTTGATACAGGGCCCAAAACTGCTCACAATATTTCAAATGCTGTTATTGAATGGCAGAGCAGGCTTGAAGGGCAAAGTGGTCTATTCTTGTTTGAATGTAACTGGACAAAAAGATCAAAGGACTTTTTGTCAGAAATTATTTATGTCTAATATGTGGTCCACAATTGCTAACCTATATTGTAGAACTTTGAAGTTGGTTCAGAGGTTTTTTCCAGATGATTCTTCTGTCCACACTTGTGATAATGAATTGTTCTTCAAATTTCTGTTCTTTTATTTTTATTTTGATGTATCATTGAGTGAGGGATGCTCATGTCGTGGAATGGAACTGTTATGTGTTGCATTTGTGTCCTCCAACCTTCAGACAGATACACCTTCAGAGTGTGGAATTGTGAATCTTCCAAATTCTGCACAGCTACCTTGTTAACAATTTGTGTTATATTAAGGATAGGTTTAATTCATATTTACTGAGCTTTCTCAAGTTTAAAATATTTTTAATCTGAAAAGTAGAATACTATTTTAATGATCTAAAGCATTAGCATTTACCCAGCGCTGTTTTGTGTTCTTCTGTGCCTATGAGGAGACTGCCTTGCCTAAACCTTTGTTGAAACTCCGTGTGCTAATTAACTAATACTCTGTTCATTGTATAACATTCCCTTGGTCTGTTCTGATGCTTTGAAATATTTCTAGATTAGGTATGAGGATACAGTTAACTCTGTTGTCTTTGTCATTATTTCTACCATAAGGCTAGAGTCTAAAATGGTCAAGTTGAAGGTAGGATAGATAATAGAAATCACAGATATGTAATGTAGTTAATCCAACTTTTTATATGTAGATTTTTTTTTGTTTATATTTTAGCAAAGAAACCACTAAGTTCAATTGATAGGCCTGGACATGAAAAATTAGCTAAATGAATATAAATGGAAAAGTTCTAATGATTTCATTCACAGAATTCCATAAATTGAATTAGGAAGCAAAATATTTTACAAAAGTTTCATTGTAAATCCATAATATAGTACAAGCATCAATTTCCAGTTTTCACTTCTGGACCCATTCCTTGTTGAGTAGGCAAAGAGCACTGGGGAAGAATTCTCTTTTTTTTTAAAATAAACCGATTGACCAGATTACAAAAATACATTAAAAAGAAACTCTTCCGGGGGATCTAAGATAGCGGCGATCTGAGAAGATCACACTGCAGAGCATCACATCGCAGCAGGAGCAGGACGGTTCTTTAACCCACCCAACCCAGGTCATCGGGATTTCTTGGGGCGTTGGAAAGAATGTGGAGCCCCAAGAAATATTTAAAAATTGACTTACCTGTATTTTCAGCTGTCCAGAAATGCCTAAAAAGGGAGGAGGAGCATCTGAGGCTGGGACTGCAGCTCAGCCTGCAGAAGCCTCGGAGCCGATTACTCTCCAGGACCTGGTGAACCAGCTCTCGAAATCTCACGAGATGATGGGGAAACAGAGTGAAGAGAAGCTGGATCCAATCTCCCTCATGTTGCAGAAGCATGAGCAGCAGCTGGGAGACCTGGAGAAGAGGACGGATGAGGTGGAGCACAGGGTCACACTGGTGGAAGCTGATGCCAGTTCATTCAAGGAAGAGATCCAAACCCTGAAGACGCAGGTTCGTAACTTGCGTGACCAAGTGGATGATCTTGAAAACAGGGGCAAGAGAAAAAACTTTCGGATTATCGGTCTGCCTGAGAGTAAGGAAGGTGAGCGGCCTGCGGAATTTGTTGAAGATTGGCTTCCGAAATTCCTTGACTTGGAGACTGACATGAGAGGATTGAAGATAGAGAGGGCTCACTGGATCGCAGCACGGAGGTCGGGTCTGGGTCAATACCCTCGTCCTTTCCTGGTGCGGTTCCATCATTACCGGGATAAGGAGAGAGTCATGGAGGCTTCCAGACTCCAGGGGAAGGATCCAAAGGCCCTAATTTATGGGGGTCAAAGATCATGTTTTTTCAGGACTTTTCAGTGGCGGTGATCCAGAAACGAAAATTGTATGATGGTGTCAAGAGAAGATTGAAGATTGAAGATTCAATACTCCCTGAGATATCCGGCAGTGCTTCGGATCACCTTAGATGGATCCATGCATCTCTTTGACAATCGGAGAAGGCAAGAGACTTTGTGGACAAACTAAATTAATTTAAACAATTGTAGTATGTATAAATATTGTTGCTTGGGTATGCATTTATTTTTCTGTAAAAGAAATGAAGGAAATCCGGTTAGAGCTTTGTTTTTCCCCTTTTTGTTTCCTCTATTGATAATAATTTGGTTCAAACTATGTCTGGTGGTGGTTAAGATGTACATTTTAAATTTCTAAATTAGGACATACCAAAGGATGGGTGGGGTATTTATTCCCCTTTGTAAAATAAAAGAATGTTTGTTTTTTTTTATTCATATTGATATTCTATGTAGTGTTTATTCTTTTTAGCTTGTGCTTGCGATGCAGCTCTAGCTGGGAGAAGTGAAGGTGGTTGAGATGGTTAGATGCCTATTTATGAGCAATTTGGGACGGGTAGTTGCCCCCTCCGGGCAGGGGGTGAGTTCCCCTACTCAGCGCTATTGGTGCTTTATATGTTGGTTTGTTTTCTGTTTTTTTTATTTTTAATAATTTTGTATGTTTGTTAAATGTAGTGGTTTTAGTTTATGTAGTGTCGCATGGTCCACCAAATATAAAAACTAAGGCTCAGCAATTTGTGGTTCAGGTTCCTCCTGTCTGGAATTTAGCCATAATCTTCTGCAATTACATTTAATGATTTGATTAAATGGTGTACCTGGAATATCAAGGGAAGTCACTCACCAATTGAGAGGAAGAAGGTACTCTTGATTCATAGAAAGGAGAAGGTGGATATTGCTTTGTTACAGGAGACACATTTGGATGACAAGGAGCATCTGAAATTACAGCAGAATGGCTTTGACCGAGTTTATTTTTCATCACTTAATACCAGAAGTAGGGGGAGTGGCTATATTGGTAAGGAAAAATCTCTCATTTAAATTGTTGGAATGTGTTAAAGACACATACGGGAGGTTTGTAATTCTTAAAGCCTTGATAAATGGGGAAGAATATGGCATTTTAAATGTTTATTGTCCCCCAGTTTATCCTCTGAAATTCTTGATAGATGCTTTTTCTAAACTGATAAGTCTCCAGTCTTGGCACATCATTATAGGGGGAGATTTTAACTGCCTCATGGACCCCACAGTAGACAGGTTGCCTAAACGTCCCTCAATACCCTCTGCACAAACTAAACAGTTATTGGGTTTGTGTGGGGAATTAGGGTTGGTGACATCTGGAGGTGTTTCCACCCTACAGGTAGGGATTTCATGTTTTTCTCCAATCTGCATAGATGTCACATGAGAACTGATTTTTTTTCTGACCCCTGCGGTAACCCTGGATCTGGTGGCATCCTGTATGATTGGTAATATTGCCATCTCTGATCATGCTCCAGTGTACCTCATGGTTAAAATTAAGGATGTTACAGTGGTTTCAAGGTACTGGCGAATGGACCCCTTTATTCTCATGGACATGTTTGTGGAGTATTTCTCTAGGGAATTTCGGGCATTTCTAGACATCAACATAGTCTCGGTTGATAGCTCATCTGTTCTCTGGGAAACTGCCAAAGCTTATGCCAGAGGGTTAGTTGTTTCATATTCCACAAGTAGGAAGCGGCAGAAGGGTGAGCAGCAACATCTCTTTGAAGCACGCCTATTTTGACAGACCCTCGTTGGTCAAACTACAGAGGATTACGGCACTGCGGTCTGCACTAAACTCTGTGCTCATGCAGATAGCAAAGAAGGAGCTGGCTTTTGCAAAGCAAAGGTTATACGAGCATGGTGACAAGCCAGGCAAATACTTAGCATACCTTGCCAGAAAGAGAAGTGCCCCACAAACCATGACAGTGATTAGGGAAGGGTCTGGGAACCTAACAACATGTGATTCTAAAAAGATTAATGTAGCGTTCCAGAGACTCTACTCTTAAGTTATATCAGTCTGAGAATTGTGAGGAGGGGCAGGCCAAAATGCAATCCTTTTTTAGAGATCTAAAGCTCCTGGGTGTGACTCCCAAACAACAGTCCTTTCTCAATGCCCCATTATCAGAGCAAGAAGTGCAGGAAGCTGTGAGGCAGCTTCAGAGTGGAAAGGCGCCTGGTCCTGATGGACTTCCCAGTGAATTCTAGAAGGAATTTATAAGTATACGGTCAGGTCCGATGCTGAATATGTTTAATGATTCATGCAGTCATGCTTGTCTCCCACCATCTCTGAGAGAGGCCAATATTTCACTTATCCTTAAAAAAGGGAGGGATCCGGAAGACTGTGCTTCATACAGGTCCATCTCACTCTTAAATGTGGACTTTAAGGTCCTCTCTAAGGCTCTTGCGTTGAGGCTGGAGACTGTGTTACCCTCTATTATTAAAGAGGATCAGACAGGCTTCATAAAGGGTCGCAGATCCTCCAATAACGTTAGGAGGCTGCTTAATGTAATTCAAACATGCCAACAGCAGTCAATACAGGGATTGGTGATTTCTTTTAGAGGCAGAGAAGGCATTTGACCGAGTTGAGTGGCTGTACCTTTTCTATACTCTAGACCGGTTTGGTCTGGGCGAAGTTTTCATAAGATGGGTAAAGGTTCTCTACAGTGTACCTCTCGCTGTGGTCATTACCAATGGGGTGCGATCAAGCAATTTTAATATTTCTAGGGGCAGCCAGCAGGGCTGTCCCCTTTCACCATTACTTTTTATGTTGGTGATTGAACCGTTGGCAGAGGCCATTCGTGGGGATCTCAATATATCAGCTCCAGAAGTGGGGTCAAAATTACATAAGATCTTGCTGTATGCAGATGATGTTCTAATTTTTTTGACAAATCCAGCAGTCTCATTGCCTTGCCTGATACAATGCATTCATGTGTTTGGTGCTTTTTCAGGGTATAAGATTAATTTTGCTAAATCAGAGGCTATGCCTATGGGTGGTCTTACGAAAAAATTGGTCCTTGAGAGTGACTATAGATTCCCATTAAGGTGGTCACGGGGGTTTTGTGTATTAGGGCATATTCATTACTCCAGTTCTGGATTGGCTGTTCAAAGGCACTTTTACTTAATTATTTGAAAAAATTAAACAAGACCTCCAAAGATGGGAGGCACTTCCAGTCTCATGATTGGGTCGGATAGCGCTTATTAAGTTGAATATTCTCCCTCATTTGCTATACCCTATACGATGCTCCCCCTGATTTTCAATAAACAAACACTCAGGAGACTGAACAGTTGGTTCAGCTCCTTTATCTGGCACCGTAAACGGCCCCTCATTAAGTTAGCCAAACTGTAGTTGCCTCACAGATTGGGGAGAGTATACCTTCTGGACATTAAAAATTACCAGTTAAGCTCGCTTTTGACCTACGTAAGTGATTGGGTTTGTGGGGACCCTCTTTCAATATGGCTAGATATCCAAGTCTCCCAGGCAAGGTGCCCCCTTACCAGTTTGTTGTTTTTGGACAAGGTGAGGACAGTTAGGTAATATTGCCATAACCCAATAGTCATCAATACTGTTAAAGCATGGAGGGCAATTCGGCAGAGGGAAGGTAATATTGGCAAAACATCTTTGTTTACACTTTTAGTGGGTATGGCGAGTTTTTAATCAGGTATGATAGATTCAGGATTTAAACTTGGGCAGCTAGGGATATGTCTTGCATGGGTGATTTATTTGAGGGAGATATAATGATGTCCTTCGACCAGTTAGTACGGAAGTACGAGTTACCTAATAGAGACCTCTTTCGTTTTTTTCAAGTTAAGGATTTTATTCAAAAAAGGACCACACTTTTGACTGATCCCTACAAATCTGACATAGAAAGAGGGTTACTAAGGGCTAAGAGTACACTCTCTGTCAGTACTCTATACCACCAATTGGGGGGTGCCACCTCAGATGAGTCTGATTGACTCTGCAAGATGTGGGAAAGAGAGCTGGATGTTGAAATTTCTTCAGAGGCATGGGAGGATATTTGAGAGAACGCAAGGAAGATATCAATTTGCAATAGGACTCGTGCTTTACAGGTTGAAGATTCTCCACAGGGTCCACTTAGCCCCAGACCGTTTGTCAAAATTTCAATCAGGGGTATCTTCAGCATGTCCCAAGTGCAAGGTCTGTACGGGTACTCTTACCCATTGTCTTTGGTCTTGTGACAGGCTTCAAACATATTGGAGCGCTGTGGTGGGTGCAATGGAGAGGATTTTCGGTGTAGGGGTGGAGAAGGACCCTATTTTGCTCCTTTTGGGCCTACCCATTGTATTTCCAGCAGACTCTCCTAAGGGAAAAACTTTTCAATTTTCTTACATTCTGTGCAAGGAAGAATATCTTGCTAGGTTGGATATCAGAAAACCCCCCAGGCCTGTCGGGTTGGCGGAAAATTGTTATGGAGCATATTCCCCTGGATTTTCTCACAAATATGGTACACCACAAAACTGAGAATTTTTACAAGGCATGGCAACCCTTTTTGAAATACCTGGACACAGATTTATCTGCCACACTAACAAGGGCTTTTATATAGCTGTAACGATTGAGTTTCTTGAGTCCAATATCCAGGGAGGAGGATATTGAACTGTGAATGTATGAGTGTTTTGTTTGGCTGGGCTGAGTTATTACTATTTATTTGTTTGTTGTTAGGTATTTATTTAGTTAGTTAAATAGCTAGTTTAGTTTTTTAAAATTTTATACTTAAAATTTTATAAATTGTTTATACATTCGTATAGGAGGGTGGGCTGGGGAATACTTTTTTTATTATTTTATTATAGTTTTGTACTATTTTTGTACTGTTTTGAATTGCATTGTTTTGCATTTGTTGTAATATTTAAAAATAATATATTTTTATTAAGAAAAAATAGATTAAAAATAAAAGAAACTCTTCCCTTGGGGCAAGCAGTCATCTATAGGAACGTGGTTTAAGTCAGGAATGCAGGAACACAGTCAATATGAATGGAAGCTGCATGACGCTATGCCAACTAACTTTAAGTCCATTGACTGAGCCAGTTGTCAGCGACTGCTTGCACAAGAACTCAGTTTTCGAAATCAGTCTTTTCAGACATCTGATATACCTCTGGAGCAGTTGGGACTTGAACGCAGGTCCACTGGGCCAGAGACACTACCACTGCACTACAAGAACTTTTGAAAGACCCATGACCAAATCATCCAGTTAATCAACTAAACAAACAATAAGTGACAAGCATTGTTCACAAGAGTAGTGCAGCAAAAAACAAAAATGAGGGAAGGGTAAGGAAGCAAGGGAGAGGACTAAATAAAAATGTTGTTAGAGGGCACCCTAGCCTGTAAGAACTGGGCTTTTTTATAATTTTGAAAACAAAAACCAGTGGCAATATAACTTTTTAAAAAATCAACCTGTTCAGGTATGTTATGACATCTCAGCTTTCAAAAAAAATCTTTTCGCCAACTAATTCAATTGACAAATAATCAAAAAATATTTTATAAGTATTGCCCATGAGGGGCAATGCAATAATAACAAGAATGAATGAGAGTAGGTGAAGGAGGAGGGAACTAAATCAAAATAGCACTGTCTGGATTAGAAGTGCTGGAAGAGCACAGCAATTCAGGCAGCATCCGAGGAGCAGTAAAATCGACGTTTCAGGCAAAAGCCCTTCATCAGGAATACAGGCAGAGAGCCAAATAGCGCTGTAGTTGGATGGACAATGGACTCCAAGCCCTGCAGTGACATCTCCCTCTAAAGGCTTCAAGTCTGTTGGTAGACACAGTATGCTTCCTCTCCAAGGACAGCTGGACACACACATATAGTCATGGAAAAGAGGCCAGCAGTTGAGTGTCCATGGCCTGCTGCTTGGACCTATCTAAGCTGGGTCCAGGAGCAAGCTCATGAGAAGGTCCAGCAATTTCACCCAACCCACCACCCCACCAACCCGTGTGTGCAAAGATCAGGAGCGCGGGGCTGAAGTCCAACCAAAGAACAACAAAAGATTTTTTCAAATAATTAAGAAGTGGTGTCGTTTCCTGCAACCATCATATACATGGTCCATGAGCTCCACAGCACTTCAAAATAAACAATTGGGCTGGAGTCTGAAACACCTTAAACTACATTGCATTGGAATATCCCCTGTCCCAGGTCCTTGGTGGAAAAGGGAAGACTCTTGTGTAGAATGCCTCAGTGGTGACTCCTCTATCCGGCAATAGACTGGAACACCAAGGCATGTCTGGACTACAGGGAGAAAGTGAGGACTGCAGATGCTGGAGATCAGAGCTGAAAATGTGTTGCTGGAAAAGCGCAGCAGGTCAGGCAGCATCCAAGGAGCAGGAGAATCGACGTTTCGGGCATAAGCCCTTCTTCAGATTCCTGAAGAAGGGCTTATGCCCGAAACATCGATTCTCCTGCTCCTTAGATGCTGCCTGACCTGCTGCGCTTTTCCAGCAACACATTTTTATGTCAGGACTACAGACAAAGGAGAACTGGAACGGTGCCGCAGCTGCCTGTACAGAAAACCCCTCCAGGACATGGAGGGGATTTTCAAGGCAGCTCAGGTTGTGGGGCATGGGCTCCTGAGGAGTGTTCCGGAACCCGGGGCTATGTGGAATTTCATACAAACAGGGGTACGCGCAGTTCAGAGACCACTGCACAACTGAGTATCCTCCAACCTGTGTGGTTTTAAGAGGTATATTTTGTCCTGGTTTTATTTTGAAGAGAGGTTTTAAGGCAGAGCTGCAGAGAAGCCACTGGAGCAAACAGTTCGTGAGGCCTTGGGATATTTGTTTCTCTCTCTCAAAAACAAGAAGGCAGAGACGGTAGGTTAGGTAGTGTTTGGGCCATCCACTCCCTTTTGGCTGACCAGCCATGTTGTTTTAATTATTTCTTCTTATTATTTCTTGATTTCACCTTTTCATAATCTTTACTTTCTGTGGCTGAGGTGTGGCAGTTTCAGTTGGACAGCCCTGGTTCCTTGGCAGTTTTGGCAGGCCCCTGTCCTTTGCAGTTATGATGGGCATTCAGTCCTCGGCAGTTTTGACAGATCCCGGTCCTCGGCAGTTTCAGCAGGGCCTCTGGTCCTCAGCAAATGGCGCTTGGATACGCTTCTGGTCCTCGACAGTTGGACAGAAGCTGTTGCTCGGAAGTTAGAGGCTTTGGTCTTTGTCAGTTGTGACATC
Organism: Chiloscyllium punctatum; assembly: GCF_047496795.1. Taxonomy (NCBI): domain Eukaryota; kingdom Metazoa; phylum Chordata; class Chondrichthyes; order Orectolobiformes; family Hemiscylliidae; genus Chiloscyllium; species Chiloscyllium punctatum. The sequence goes on from NC_092760.1 coordinate 51,464,353, forward strand.
CCACCTACCTCAGCAGTTGGGCAGGCCCCAGTCTTACACAGTGGCTAATTTGTGAAACCAAGAGGCCATGGAATGAACAAAAAATGATATTTGTCTTGATTTTGTCTCTCTTTTTTAATATATAATTTATGTAATGGTGCTGTTTTTGTGGTGATTTATATACTTTTTTTGTATTTTCACAAATATAAATAAGAATAAATTTCTATCCATCCATCATCTGTCTCTTTTGTGCACGCACGCACACACACTTTCACAAGCATGCACACTCCCTTTCTCTTTCACATGCACGCATGCACACTCCCCATTTTCTCCTTCTCTCATGCATGCACATTCCCTTATCTCTGTCTCGCACCCGCATTCTCTCTCTCTCTCTCTCTCTCTCTCTCTCTCTCTCTCTCTCTCTCTCTCTCTCTCTCTCTCTCTCCCCCTCCCTCCCTCCCCTCACACACATGCACTCCCTTTATCTACTTCTCTTCGTCATGCATGCGCGCTCCCTTTATTTCTTTCTTACTCACATGGACACGGGCACACCCTTTATTTCTCAAAACATAGTTTTTTGTCTCTATAACACACAGACCCTTTTTATTTTTCGCACTAACACGCATACCCTCTTCACAACACCAATATATCATGCACACATGCATGCTCTTCATGGCGTATGCATGCGCTGGCACACTTGACCACATATGCGCACACGCTGTTCACAGTGTACACGTGCGCACACCCGCTCTTCATGGTGTGTGCGCACACGCTGTTCTCGGCGTGCGCACACATGCACACTCTTCACAGTGGACACACGCACATCTTCACGATGTGCACACAACTGCTTTTCACAGCTTGCATATGTATGCTTACTCTTCATGGCGTATGTACGCACGTGCACACACGCTCTTCACGGCATACGCACACGTGCTCACACACACCTTCACGATGTGCACACACATGTGCTCTTGCAACTGTACAGGCCATTAGTTAGGCCACTTTTGCATTCAATTCTGGTTTCCCTGCTATAGGAAAGATGTTGTTAAACTTGAAAGGATTCAGAAAAGAATTACAGAACTGTTGCTGGGTTTGACCTGTGGGGAGAGGCTGAATAAGTTGGGGCTGGTTTACCTGCAGTATCAGAACTTGAGGGATGATCTTCTAGATGTTTATAAAATCATGAGGGGCATAGATAGGGTGAATAGCCAAGGTCTTTTTCTCAGAGTAGGGGAGTCTGATACTAGAGGGCATAGGTTTAGGGTGAGGAAGGGAAAGATTTAAAAGGACCTAAGGGACAATGTTTTCATGCAGAGAATTGTGCATGTATGGATTGAACTACTAGAGGAATTTGTGGAGTTTGGTACAATTACCACGTTTTAAAAGGCATCTGGATGGATACATGAATAGGAAAGGTTTAGAAGGATGTGGCCAAATGCTGGCAAATGGGACTAGATTAATTTAAGATATCTGGTTGGCGTGGATGAGTTAGACTGAAGGGTTTGTTTCTATGACACCCCATGGAGCACACGTGCACACACACACAACAGGCACACTTCTTAATTAGGAAGACTAATTTTGAAGGACTCTGTCTCAGTAATTTTCTTTCTCTCCTGCTTATGCCTGCTCTTTTTCCTGCTCTTGCCCCTAAGTACTGTCTGCCGTTGCGCTCTTCCCCCTCCCCTCACTCTCAACCCCACCGCCACCATATGCTCACAATGTCTTCAAAGAACTTTGGCCAAATCCTTCCACCTGTGCAATGAGGCCTCTCAGTGGATTTCAGAGGTTTAAGAGAAAGAAAGGACAAAAGTTGTTGTTCCACTGATAAGTTTCTGTCTGGCTTCCTGTGTCCATAGGAATATATTTTAAGCCCACAAGCATTGTAGACTATGTACATCCAACAGCTGGTGTTCTTTATAAATACAATCTCTTTGTTGCTGTAAACCAGTGTGTTTTGTTTTGAAAAGTGATTTTGTTGAATAGTTTGTTATTAAATTCTTAAGTAAGCAGTTGGTCATATTAATATTTAATTCATGTATCTTTATAACAACAATAAAAATTATTTTTGTTTTAAACTTTGGAATCTTGCAGCTTTTAAAGAAAATGCTACTTGTTTTGACTAAGCTCACAAACATTTCATCTAGATTACTATGAAAGATGATGGACAATGAACGTCAGAATTTTAAACAGTATAAGATATTAAATATGACATATATTTAATCTGTTTGATCCACTTTCTTTAAGTTTTCACCTCTCCTCCAAGAAAAATATATTATTTACAATTAACAGCTAGTGTAAAGCTAAGATCATTGTATGCAAAGCATGTTGGGGAATAGAAGCAAAAAACCGGACCACTAAGTGGTTATACTTCCTCCATAGTTTATCGGTGAAGTTCTGTTTAAAAAACAACTTCTGGTGTACTAGAGCAGAATTCAAGTTCTGATTAACTTGGTATTTAAGTGGCATGACTTTTTTTTTTAACAAAATATGCTCCTTAATATGATTATTGGGGCATATTTAGCTGTGGAAAACAATTGAAATCAGAAAAAAGCCAAACTGGCTTTTCCAAACTTAGGCAATTCTTTATTCCCTTTTTCACTTCCTTCATCAGCTTGTGGATTGTACATACAGTTGTAAATAACATATTTTCCTGCTATTGTGTAATGTTGTTGCCTAATCATTTAACCCAATATTGTCAACCAATTAGTTTCCAAGACTTAAGATATTAAGCTTGATTTTGTCATTCTCTATTTTAGTGTTTTTGTTGGATGACTACTATTTTCAAATGAATCTTTTTTTGGTATTCTGGGCAGTCTTTGTCACCCTCACTGAATTGCAGCATGTTGAAATCCCTGGAAGCAGGAACTATAAACGCTGTACTATTAAGGCTGTGTTGAACCTTTAATATATCAGATATGTTACAAACATTTTGAAGGAAAAATGAAACATGAAGCTGGACTGAACCAATAGCAGATACCTTTAGTCAGTGTATCTTTTATAGAAGTATATACTAATATTTTTACTCTTGTTTCCTGAATTAACCTCTGAGTTTATAAAATCCGATACTTTCCGTTCATTACTGCTTAGGTTTTCCCTCTGCATTTTTTATTTCATGAAGTGTTGAGAACATCACTGTCCAGGTATCCCCCACTTTTTGAACATTCGCTTTATGCCGATTCGCTTTTACAAAAGACTTACTTTAATACCTGTTTTTGATAGCCGAAAGAGGATTTTTGCTTTTACAAAAAAAGCGCGAACAGTGAGATGCTACCAAGTTGCTTCCCCAGGAACTGCAGTCAACCTCTCAGCATCAAGCTGCCATAGCTTTGAACTACGTCTGTGAGCATCTATGCTTTATCTTGATTTATTTTGTGCATCTATTAGCAAGATGTGTCCTAAGCTATCATTTGTGCCCTTGTGAAAATGGAGCATTTCCCACCATTGCTGAAACCTGGTCAAAACATGGCCCACAGCCTGCCTCAGCAGGCGATACCATTTTCACATTGACTGGATCGAATCTGGTGTCACCAGCCGGCCTGGAAGTTACCCAGGTGGAATAAGGTCCCGGATTTGCTCCTTTGCAAAAGTGGAGCACTTCCCATGTTGGGAAATTGCTGAAACGCGGTTAGAACATGGCCTGCAGCATGCCCCAGTCAGGGACACCTACTGCGAATGTCAGACTGAATCTGAGGCCGCTAGCTGGCCTGGAAGTCACCCAGGCAGTGTGAAGCCCTGGATTCTCGCCCTTGCGCTTCCCATGTTGGGAAATTGGTGAAACTCGATTGGAACATGGCCCGCAGTTTGCCCCAGCAGGTGATACTATTTTCTTATCGACTGGACTGAATCTGGTGCCACTCGCCAGCCTAGAAGTCACTCAGGCGCTGTAGGATCCTGGATTTGCTCCTTTGCAAAAATGAAGCACTTCCCATGTTGGGAAATTGCTGAAACTCGGTCAGAATATGTCACTCCACGTGGGTCGAGCTGAGGACACCTCTCTCTCCTACACCCCAGTCTCCTGTACCTTCCACCACCCCGACTTCCAACGGTCTTTACTGTATGTTCGTGTTAGTGTTAGTTTAAGCTTTATGTGTTATGTTTTGGGTCAGAGAACTCTCAAAAACCTTTCCCATATAAATTAATGGTAATTGCTTCTTTGCTTTATGACATTTTGGCATATGAACGATTTCAAAGGAACGCTCTATTTTTGGATAGCAGGGGACACCTGTATGTCTTTGTTTTGGATCCGAGAGCTGAAATGAAGAATTGAACTTTGAAATTTGAACATCAGCTTGTTTTCTAAAAAAAAAACACATAGAAATTGACTTTTGCACATGGGAACTGACCTGGAAAGATAATTGGAAGTTATTTATTGTTCTAAAAGCTCTGCAGACATTCTAGCACCAGAATGTGTTATGCTGAATGACTGGCAGCTTGTTGGATGTTGCATTGATCAGTCAAGGGGAGGCGAGTGCTGGCCAATCTACCACAGAGAACATGGAAAAAAGAAAGAAAAACAATAGATTCAACTCGTTTTGACTTTTTTTTTGGGCAGGGGCTGTGTGCTGAGAAGTTAATGAACTGAGAATATGTATTTGAGTTTTACGTTCTTTATAGTTTTACATTTAGTTAGGCGGGTCATTGAGGTGTCCATCATACGAGAAGGCTCGTCAGGACAAAAACATCCACCTCGCTATTCTTCTCCTTTTTCCTGCACTTCCATCATTGGCATTGCAAATACTAATCTAAATACTTCTGAAATGTTATGAGGATTTCAGCCTCTACCATCCTTACAGGCAGTGAGTTCCAGATTCTGACCATGCGCTGGATTTAAAACTTTTTCCTTACATCTCCTCCAAACCTTCTGCCCTTTACCTTAAATCTATGACCCCTGGTCAATCAATGATCAATGATCCTTTCTGTCTCTGCCCCCCATAATTTTTAACATCTCCATCATATTCCCACTTCGTCTTTTCCGCTCCATGGGAAACAACCTCAATTGCTCTTTACAGCTGAAACTCTCCACCCTAGGTAACATCCTGACAAATCTCCTCTGCATCCTCTCCAGTGCAATGCATCCCTCCTTCTATGTGGATTTCAGAATTGCACATACAACTTTAGTTGTGGCAAACCAACATTTTACACAGTTCCAGCATAACTTCCCTTAGTTCTGATGTGGAGGTGCTGATGTTGGACTGGGGTGGATAAAGTTAAAAATCACACAACACCAGGTGATACTCCAACAGGTTTATTTGGAAGTAATAGCTTTCGGAGCGCTGCTCTTTCATCAGGTAACTAGTGGGGCAGAATCATAGAATTTATAGCAAGAGATCATGGTGTCATTCAACTGTTACGATATATTGAAGACACCTAGATTGCTGTTAAGTCTTTCATCATTTAGAATGGGTTATATTAACTTTACCTAATTCTAACTTTACCTCAGCTCATAAGATATAGGAGCAGAATTAGGTCATTCGGCCCATCATGTCTGCTTTGCCATTCGATCATGGCTGATATGCTCCTCACCCCTATTTTCCTGCCTTCTCCCCATAAGCCATCAACCCATTGCCAATTAAAAATCTGTCTAACTCCTTAAATTTATTCACTGTCCCATCATCCACTGTATTTTGGGGTAGTGAATTCCACAAATTCACAACCCTTTGGAGACGTAGTTTCTCCTCGACTATGATTTAAGTGTGTTACCCCTTTCTTAAAGGTGGGGGGGGAGGTGGCTGGGGAGAAGGTAGCAAAGAGTACAATAGGTGAATGGGGGTGGGGATGGAGGTGATTGGGGGAAGGGTGGAATGTGTTGGTGAAGTTGATGAACTGCTCAACCTCCTCGTGGGAGCAGAAGGTGGCGCCGATGCAGTCATCAATTTAGCAGATGAAGGGTTGGGAAGTGGTACCAGTGTAACTATGGAAGATGGACTGTTCTACTTAGCCGATAAAGAGACAGGCATAGCTGGGGCCCATACAGGTGTGCCCATGGCTACCCCTTTGGTCTGGAGGAATTGGGAGGATTCGAAGGAGAAATTGTTAAGGGTGAGGACCAGTTCATCCAAATGAATGAGTGTCAGTGGAAGGGTACTGTTGGGGATGTTGGGAGAGGAGGGCTTGGAGGCCCTGGTCATGGCGGATGCAGGTGTAGAGGGATTGGATGTCCATGCTGGCATCACTGCCCACCTCTTCTTCCACTACATTGATGACTGCATCGGTGCCACCTTCTGCTCCAGCAAGGAGGTTGAGCAGTTCATCAACTTCACCAACACATTCCACCCTAACCATAAATTCACCTGGACCATCTCTGACACCTCTCTCCCCTTCCTAGATCTCTTTATCTCCATTAATGACGACTGACTTGACACTGACATTTTTTACAAACCCACTGACTCCAACAGTTATCTGGGATTACACCTCTTCCCACCCTACCTCCTGCAAAAATGCCATCCCGTATTCCCAATTCCTCTGCCTCCACTGTATCTGCTGCCAGGAGAACCAGTTCCACCACAGAACACACCAGATGGCCTCCTTCTTTAGAGATCGCAATTTCCCTTCTCACATGGTTGAAGATGCCCTCCAACGCATCTCATCCACATCCGGCACCTCCGTCCTCAAACCCCACCCCTCCAAGCGTAACAAGGACAGAACCCCCCCCCGGTCCTCACATTTTTTCCACCCTACCAACCTTCACGTTAACTGCATCATCCGCCAACATTTCCACCACCTCCAAACAGACCCCACCACCAGAGACATATATTTCCCTCCCCACCTCTATCCGCTTTCCACAAAGACCGTTCTCTCCATGGCTACCTGGTCAGGTCCACGCTCCCCCCCCCCACCCAAACAAACCACCCTCTGGTCCTGGCACCCTCCCCTGCCACCGCAGAAATTACAAAACCTGCACACATACCTCCTCCCTCACCACCATCCAAGACCCCAAAGGAGCCTTCCACATCCATCAAAGTTTCACCTGCACATCCACCAACGTCATTTATTGTATCCGTTGCTCCTGATGCAGTCTCCTCTACATTTAAGGAGACTGGATGCCTCCTCGCAGAGGGCTTCAGGGAACATCTCTGGGACTCCCACACTAATCAACCCCACTGCCCCGTGGCCCAGCATTTCAGCTCCCCCTCCCTCTCTGCCGAGGACATGCAGGTCCTGGGCCTCCTCCACCGCCACTCCCTCACCACCCGACGCCTGGAGGAGGAACGCCTCATCTTCTGCTTCGGAACACTTCAACCCCAGTGCACCAATGTGGACTTCACCAGTTTCCTCATTTCCCTTCCCCTCACCTTACCCCATTTCCAACCTTCCAGCTCAGCACTGTCCTCGTGACCTGTCCTGCCTGCCAATCTTCCTTCCCACCTATCCACTCCTCCCTCCCCCCTGACCTATCACCTCTATCCCCACCCCCATTCACCTATTGTACTCTTTGCTACCTTCTCCTCATCTCCACTCCTCCCACTTATCTCTCCACTGGGGGTTAGCTCAGCTGGTTAGAGCGTGGTGCTAATAATGCCAAGGTTGTGGGTTCAATCCCTACAGTGACCAAGTATAGGGCTGAGGTGGGACAGCTAGTGAGGTTTGCAGAGCTGTGTCAGGGTCGGCGATTGCATTTACAAATGGGTGACACGGTGGTACAGTGGTTCGCACTGTTGCCTCACAGTGCCAGAGATCCGGGTTCAATTCCCACCTCAGACAACTGTCTGTGTGGAGTTTGCACATTCTCCCAGTGTCTGCGTGGGGTTCCCCGGGTGCTCCGTTTTCCTCCCACAGTCCAAAGATATGCCAGTTAGGTGAATTGGCCATGCTAAATTGTCCGCATTGTTAGGTGTAGGGGAATGGGTCTGGGTGGGTTGCTCTTTGGAGGGGTGGCGTGGACTAGTTGGGCCGGAGGGCCTGTTTCCACACTGTATGTAATCTAACTTCACCCTGGAGGGTTTTTGCCCGAAAAATCGATTTTCCTGCTCCTTGGATGCTGCCTAACCTGCTGTGCTTTTCCAGCACCACTCTGATCTCCTCTGAACTACCTCCAATGCCAGTACATCTTTCCTCAAATAAGGGGACCAAAACTGCATGCAGTACTCCTGGTGCAGTCTCACCAATGCCTGGTATAGTTGCAACAATACTTTGTTATCTTTTGTATTCTATTCCTTCAGCTATAAAAGCCATCATTCCATTCGCCTTCTTGATTATCTGCTGTGCCTGCATGCTGGCCTTAAACTCTGTGTCTCGGTTAACGAAGGCAAATGTCCCATGTGCCTTCATACCCACTTCATTTACCTATCTTGCTACCTTAAGGCACCTGTGGACATGCATACCAAGGTCCCTCTGATCCATGGTTCTTCCCAGAGTCCTATTGTTCATCATGGTTTCTCTTGCCTTGTTTGTCTTGCCCATCACCTCACAGTTACCTGGATTGAATTCCATTTGTCATTGATCAGCCCATCTGCCCAACCCATCTATATCCCTGGTACTTAAGACTATCCTCCTCACTATTTACAGTCATTCCTCTGTGTCCCTGAGGATTCTGTTCCTCTGCAAATGCAGAGCTTAATAACCTGTGGTAAAATTAATTGCCCATTACTTTTTGGATTAAAATAATAAATGTTGCTGATGTTATGTTAATACTTAAATATAGTATGGTTTTGTAATTTCAGAGAATGAAAATTAACATGAATAGGTGTACAATATCTATACAACCAGTAGCCTAAGTAAAAGACCTTAACTAATGCAATGCAGCACAGTCTATCCTGGTATCCCGGCTTGTGCTATGGCGCAAGTGTGAAAGTGAGAGCGAGATGCGCCCAACCAACCTCAACAAGACAAAGTAAGAGAAAGGAGAGGGAACGACTTGCTGAAAGTATCCAACTGCGGGTTGGGGAGGGGGGTGCACAAGTGAGTACCCACATTTACGTTCACTTCAGTGCATCTCCCCTGAGATGGTATGGCTACCCACTGCATGCCATTTAAAATTAGTTTTGGATTGTTGCGAAACTGGTCACAGATAACTTTTGCCTGTAGATGTTGATGATCGGTTTGGCGCAGTTGATTGGATTGTTGGGTTACAGAGCAGTATGATGCCAACAGCATGGGTTCAGTTCCCATCACTGGTTTGGGGTTACCATGAAGAACTCCTCTTCTCAACCTCTTCCCTCGCCTGAGGTCTGGTGGTCTTCAGGTTAAATCACCGCCAGTTGCTACTCTCAAATGAGGGCAGTCCCTATGGTCTGGTAAGACTATGGTGACACAACAATTATTTTTTGGTGCAGATAGGCAAATTCACAGATATAGAAGAATGACTGTACCAAACCACCAATTTTTTTTGTCTCATCTCGATCATCCAACATTCACTGTATATGTGAACTGTACTGCAATTGGTTTGGTGAAAAAAAAAACATGACTGCTGACATTAAGTCCACATTCTTCTAAATTCTGTCTTGTTTAGTCATAGTTTTGACATGGGTATTTATCTCTTTCAAAGAAGAAAAAACAGAGTTGGGACCAGCAGAAATTAGCTAAAAGATTAAAGATATATGAAATGAGCCAGATCTGTGAAACTTTTGGATGGTTGGTAGCTTGCATAATGCTTGGCTATTCTTAAAATTGCAGCTCCTATTTATATAGGCTTCAGTGCTGTGAGAGTGTTGTGTCATTTCAGTTCAGAATGTAGTAATTTTGTACTGAGCAGCTGCAAATGGTGTCAGCATGCTTCCTATTCTTCATGTGATGCTAATGCTACTGTTTCTTTATAATGTGCCAAATTGCAGTGTGTCGTGGGAGATGGTTGCTTATTTATTCTTGGCCTAAATGGATATTTCAGATTTTTTTTAAAAAATGGATCATGCGAAACGATAGACAATGAAACAGTACACTTAGTTAATGTGCACACCTGTCAGGAAGTCTCTTATTCTTTTAATTTGTACTACAGTGGTTTTTATTACTGTCAACAGTGAAGTATTACTGTATTAAAATGCAGACTTTTGTGGAAATTGCATTGGAATGCTGTGTTCTTTATAAAGGGGGCATGTTTCCAGTCTTACCTTGAGACTGTTGAATAGTAACAATGCCGTTTACTCAATTGAATGAGTAGTATTATTGGGTCAGGGAGTGGGGAGTGCCGTTGGAAGGAAGGAGGAGGCAGGGAAGAAACCTTTTAGGCTAGTCTCCCATATTATATCATGTTTACTTAAGATCAATCAAAACTCTGAGGAACAACTCTTTGAGGTTGCTGCTCAACACGGAGACCAAAAGTAAAACCAGAAAGCAAAGAATGTTTTCTTAAAATTTGAGAAGAATAAAATTTTAATGTTTTACTTCACCCATAAGATATAGGAGAAGAATTCAGCCATTCTACCAATCAAGTCAGCTATGTCATTTGATCATGGTCGATGTGTTTCTCAACCCCATTTTCCTGCCTTCTCCCCATAACCTTTGAATCCCTTACGAATCACGAACCTATCTCCATTGGAAATACTTTCAATGATTTGATCTACACAGCCTTCTGCAGCAATTAGTTCCACAGATTCACTACCTTCTGGTCGAAGAAATTCGACCCATTCCAGTTTTGAAGGGTCATCCCTTCACTCTGAGACTGTGTCCTCAGGTCCTAGTCACTCCTGCTAGTAGATTCATTCTCTCCACATTCAGTCTATTCAGACCTTTCAGTATTTTGTAAGTTTAAATGAAATCCTCTCTCATCCTTCTAAACTCCATCAATTACAGATCCAAAATTCTCAATTGCACCTTGTACAACAAGTCCTTCATTCCAGAGATCATTGTTGTGAACCACCTCCAAGATCAGCATATTCTTCCTTAGATATGGAGTTCAGAACTGCTCACAATATTCCAAATATAGTCTGCATCATTTTGTAAGTAATATTAGATAAAATTCAGCAGAGGTGCATCTTTTGTGTTTTCATCAATACTAGAATCCCTCAGGTGATCTTGTTGTTCAGTGGTCATGCGTACGCCCCTTGGCCAGAAGTTCCAGGTTCAAATCCCATTTGTTGGCTGCAGAAGATATTTTCATGACGTGGACCATTGTGCAAATAATCAGTCTGGGAATTCTTCCAAGACCTCTCGATATTACTCAAAAGAGAGAAACCAGTGTGAAAATACATTTAAAGACCACTAGAATCTCAAAATTTGTGTAATACAATCATCAGTGAGTAATAAAATTGCCGTAGTCACAGATGTCTCTTTAGAGTACACTCATCTTATGGATCTGCACTTGATGCATCTTATAGCTGTTAACATGTTTTCCTAGCACTCACTCATTCTGTGCTTATCTGGAGGCTGTATTACTTTTCATTATTGTCATGATTCGGAGCACTGCACCGTGAATGGGGTGAATACATTATTATGTTAAAATCATACAACACCAGGTTATAGTCCAACAGATTATTTGGAAGTACCCTGTACTAGCTTTCAGAGCGATGCTGCTTCATCAGGTAACTAGTGGGGCAGGATCATAAAACACAGAATTTAGAGCATCACAGTCGTGCAATTAAGACAATATATTCTAGGTTATATGGATTAATAATGGGAGAGCAGCGTAGAAGAGCAGAAAGAGATTGCTGTGGTCTTCTCTAGCCAAGTAGGGTGTTTTCTCTTCATTGGATGAGGAGCCTTATGTCCGCCAACCCTCACCCTGCTGCGTTTAACTTTGTCATGTGGGCTGGGTTATGAGTCATTTTCTTTTTCCTGCAGTGAGACAAGAGTAGGGTTCAGTATGAATTGGGATGGGAGAACTATGATTGGTGATGCAGGGGCAGGAAAGATGGTGAAGTGTCCCCAGTGACTGAGTTGGAAGAGCAGTGGGCAGGAAGGCATAATAGTTTGGAATGATAAGGTGCATGATGCTGTTGAGGGGACATGCTGCTTGCAATCAATGAGCTTTGGTGAGAGATGTGTACAGTGGCAGAGTTTGAGTAAGTGATGGCTGCATCAAACTGAGAGAAAATGATGGGATTTACCTTGCAGAGCAGAGAAGGTCATTAACCTTCTTTCTGCATTGCTTTGTATTGAGTTTTACTCAGGACACTGCACTGACTTAGGCTGCCATCTGGATGCAGGCTGGTTGGTTCGCCTGGTGATGTGACCTGTTTTTGTGGAAAAGGCCGTCTTTTTCACCATATTGTACAACAGCACAACAGTGTGGGCCATGTCCTCAATAAGAATGTTACGCACCGAAGTGTGAGGGGCAGTTCCTGGCTGTCTGTCCAACTGCCACAATGCTGTTGACCAAAAAATGGGGAAATCCAATGCTGTAAGTTGGTCAGAGTTTAATATATTCATTTATGTAAATAATGGCATAATATTATTTATTGATAAAATAAATTGCTTAAGTTAAACAGTTGTGGATATTGTTAAAATTGGGAAACATAGATAAGTGGTGAAATGCTTTAGATTCTCTCAATTCGTACACTGAGATTTGCTGATTGTTATTGAGAGATGAAGAGCACGACTTGCTATGTTTAAAGGTGGTCACTTCGAAAAGCCCATCAGGAAGATAGCATAGTTTTGTGAAAGGAAATCTTGTTAATTGGAATTCTTTTGAAGGAATAATTTGTGCTGTGGAGAAAGAAGAGCCTAGAGACATACTGTACTTGGAATTCCAAAAGGCATTTAACAAGGTGCCACATCAGTGGTTATTGTGCAAAGCAATGAGCTCAAATATTTATTCATTTGTGGGATGTGGGTGTCACTGGCTGGCCATCATTTATTGCCTGTTTCTAGTAGCCCTTGAGAAGGTGGTGATGTGCTACTGCCTTGAACTGCTGCAGTTCACCTGCTGTGGGTTTATCCACAATGCCATTAGGGAGGGAATTCCAGGATTTTAAACCAGTGACAGTGAAGGAACGGTGATATACTTCCAAGTCAGGTTGGTGAGTGGCTTGGAGGGGAGCTTAAAGGTGGTGTGTTCACATATATCTGTTGCCCTTGTCCTTTTAGACAGAAATGGTCTTGTGTGTGATGGAATACTCCCCATTTGCCTGGATCAGGTGGTAGATGGTGGACAGGCTTTGGGCAGTCAGGAAGTGGAGTTACTTGCCATAGTATTCCAAGCCTCTGACCTGCTCTTGTAGCCACTATGCTTATGTGGTGAGTCCAGTTGAGTTTCTGGTCAATGACTTTCTGGTGCGGATGTAAAATATTAGCGTAGAGAGAAGATTGGTTGGCTGACAGAAAACTGAACATCCATGAATTGATCTTTTTTTGATTGACTCCACTCATCATATTCTATCAATGAGATTAATGCTGGGGTGTCACCTTGTTACAATTCACATCAATGACTTCAATGAGGGAAGTGAAGGCATGGTAGATAGGTTTACAGATGACACAAACTTTGGTCGAGGACAAGAAGAATGAGCAGGCAAAACACTAGCAGATCAAGTATAGTGTGGGATAATCTGAAGGTGTTCACTTTGGCAGGAAGAATAAAAATGCAGAATAGTACTTAAGCAGAGAATGACTGCAAAATTCTGAGGTGCAGAGGGATCTAGGTATTCTAGTGTAACGATCACAAAAATTAATATGCAGGTGCAACAAGTAACTAAGAAGGCAAATGGAAAGATATTTATTGTGGAAGGATTTGAAAATAAAGATAAGGATGTTCTGCTTCAGTTATACAGGGTGTTATATAGTGAGGCTATATCTCAAATACTTTGTGCAATTTTGGTCACCTTATTTAAAGAAGGAAGCAAATTCATTTGAGATGTTTAGAGGAGGTTTACTAGATTGATAGCTGGAATGAGTGGGTTGACTCATGTGAAAAGATTCAATGGACTGTGCTTACTTCTGCTGGAGCTCAGAAGTGAGTGGGATGGCTTGCTTGAAACATATAAGATCCTGATTGAACTTGAAAAATGTAAAAAACACTTCCTTTTATGGATGAATTTAGAACTGGAGGGCATTATTCTCACCCCCCCTCGAACATAGGCAAAGAGAAATATTTTGAAAGTTGTGCATTTTTGGAACTCTGTCCCTCAGAAGGTGGTGGAGGGTGGATCAGTAGATAATAGAGCTAGATAGGAATGTAGAATTCTGAACACCAATAGGATCAGCCATGATCCTATTGATTGGCAAAGGGGCTTGTAGGTCTGAATGACCTATTTCTCCTTTGTTCATATGTTCAAATGTGAATACACATACTGAACTCTGGCATTGAATTTTCCATTTTAGAAAGTGGGGTGCAATTCTTATTGTGTTTACATTCCCCCTCTTTAAATTTTCTCTCTATCTTCCCTGAAGTGTTTTGACCTGTGCCGAGATACAATTTCATGGTGACAGTCATTATCCTGTATCTAAATTAGGTTATTCTTTTGTTTTATGGGAATGTCCAATCCTAAATTTGTTTTTATGCTTATTGATCTTTGGGAATCTTGTGGTTCTTATTGACTGAAATGTTCGTCATGCTTCTAATTCACTTTAAAGGCCCATTTAGGAATTGATTATGGTTGAGTTTCAATTGTCCTATTAATAAATGGAAGCCTTCATTGTCTTTATGGTGTCTGGCAGGATTTCCTCTGCCCTGGTCTGATTTCTAGGTTGAGAGCTCATTCAGTGAAAGCAGATCCTGTGAGGCTGAGCTTATGCTGATTCAGCACCATAAGATCAATGTTTTGTATAAGTTGATTCAAAAGTACTGTGGACTAAGAATTTCCTTTATGATCTGTAATACACTCGGATACACTGAGCTCATATTGTGTTTTATCTCCTGTGACATTGCTCAATACTAGTTGAAGGTTATAGTGTGTGCCCTGTATATCTCATTCCAGTGCCCTTTCCTCAGAGCTGCCAAGTTAGCTCAGCATTCATGCCCTTCCCTGGAAGTCAGAATCAGTGGTTCAAGAACCACAGCAAGTTTGTTACTGATCTAGATTAATGCTGAAATGAAGTTTCATGGAACGCTGCATTGTCAGTGGTTACCATCCAGATGAGCTGAAATCAAAGCTCTTGTATTTCCTTGCCAAGAAGTGTAGGGGACTGTCTTGGTATTTGGGAAACATTCATTTGTCAATCAACACGTACTGGTCTTGCATCTCATTGCATTGTGTTATTATTGTGATTGTAATCCTTTATTAAAAAAATACATTGCCATAATGTCCCAATGTCCAAGGTGCAAAATGAAATTTACATTCCTTCTTTCATCTTTATCTTGTTTTTGGTTTTCTCTAGTTGTCTTCCCTTTTATTGCTTTCTTTCTGCATTTTGTCATATTTTTACTTTTGTGCCCTACTGTTCTATGTTTTGGCTTGGCTGGAAAATTACTTCTGGGTTGTAAGAAGGTAGCTAAAGAGAATATTAAGCATAGGTGTCACATTTTTGTACTTTATTGAAGGATTTGGAGAGGGAATGGGTTATGAAGCTGTACCTTCCAGCTACTGTGCTCAGAATGCTTATCTTTCTGGCTAAAAGTACATTAAAAGTACATTTAATGTCACTTAGAGATTCACATCCCAGGAGCTGAGAGATCTCCATATGATTCAGGATTTCTTTTAGGACCTTAAATCTTACCAACTTATACATAACACCTAGATGTGATAGAAGAAGTTTAACATGGCATTCCTGTATTTTGAAGAGCTCTCCATTTATCGCTACTATATCTCCCACAACATGCTAATACTAAGTCAGAGGACTTGTTATTTTATAGTAGTAAAGATATTAATGCTACTTTGTGACAACATCATAGCCACTGATTTACAGTGACTGAATAAGGACAATTGCTTTTATTATATATTTCAGGAATATAACTTTTCTGCATCTTAAAGCACACGATGTATTGCAGTTTTTGCTATTTGTATGGCTGTAGTTACAGCTACATTCAGTGCGATTACAGCCTTTAGCTGCATCAGCTGCATCATTTGTAGTTTGAAAATCTGTAGCAATACTCATTTCTTCAATTGCTCACAAAGATTCAGTTATTCAGAATGTTTATTAAGAATGTTTGGAGGTTACATGCAGGAATTTGTAATTATTTCATTTGCTTATTAAAAATTTATTTTTGATTGGGAGCATTGAATTAAATTGGTATGCAACTAAAACTTTACCATTGTGCAACACTGGCTCCAGTAAACAACGTCCGAATAATACTGCCTTTTGTCAGTTCCAAACTCCTGATATTTAAATTTCTATTGTGCTACATTGATGTAGCAGAGGATTGGACTCTGAGTGATGCCCTGCCATTGATTGGTGCACCAGCATCATCAGTTGAGCACTGCATTGTATGAATTTAAATGTGAACATTATCACACTTGACATCTCTTCTTCGGGGTAAATGTGTTATTATGATGTTTTATCATTTTGAGTTTTTTTTTAACCTAGGGAATTTATTTTTTGTAGAAATAAGCTCCATATTTTGGCTTTAACTGGAAACTAAACATTAGACTTTTGCTGTCAGTTTCATATGTTAATTTTTAGTACCCAAAATGCCACCCCAGCTGAGATTAATTTTCTTTATACTGCCCAGAGATTGGATATGACTTATTTCTACTCCACGCAACAAAATGAACTATTCAGAGAGATTTAAACACAGTTCATAAATACTAGCTACACCGAAACTAATTTTGAAGTTTTTCATCTATGTTACCTCCTGTATTACCTTTGTATACTTTCCCTAGTTGGAGCTCATCTTTCAAATGCTATATTGCGTGCTTGTCAACTATATTTCAAGTCAACTTTTTTTTAAAGAGTTGCTTTGATAGCAATGTTGCATCTGGCTTTGGGGGATGCCTGGGGAAGTCAGGTTGGTGATGGAAGGATTTTGGATATGTTTATGCAGGAGAATCTGGTCCAGTGTAGTTGTTAGTTTGGGTCTAATGGGGAGGGGATGCGTGTTGTGTCCTGGCTGGGTGGATGGAGAGTTTGGTCAGGGGAACTAGTTGTCAGGATTCTCAGGGGATATAAGGAGTTGGGTGGTCAGCTTAAAAATTACCCAGGAATTAAACTAGGTCTTTAATTGGTAACATTTCCTGCGTAGCTATTTGATTAACTGAATGGGAACTCTTTGAATTCTTTGTCGCTATTTAATTCTTTCAGAGGGCTCCATGTGCAAGGGAATTGTCCATCAGAATCTTCAGTTTCCTGGACAATTTTCATGGAGTCAGCAGCAACTGGGATTCTTCATGATCCTGACACACAACTCCAGTGTGCATTGCTTTAACAACTTTCTGGCCAATGGAATATCTAGACCAATTCATTATGAAACTGTTAATTTCTTCAGTTGTGAACTGAGGGCAATTATCCCTCATCACAACATTAGGAATTCTATAACAGCTGAAGTGTGCTTTTAAATATTCAACAATGTTGCTGGTAGTCATTTAAGTCAGCTGCTCGACCTCCCAGTGGTCAGAATTGTAGAGTAGGGTGACACAGAAGCAAAGTAAGCCATTTGGACTTTCAAGCCTGCTGTGCCATTTATTATGATCAAGGTCAATCAGTACCTTGTTCCCACTTTCTCTCCTTACCTTTTTGATCCTTTCAACCTTGAAGACTGTATTCTAATTCCTTCTTGAATGTTTTGGCTTCAACTGCTTTCTGTAGCAGAGAATTTATAGACTCCCTGTTCTCTGGGTAAAGGAATCTTTCCTCATCTCAGTCCTAAGTGGTCTATCACCTGTCCTTAAACTGTGACCATTGGTTCTGGACATACTGATCATCTGAAATGTTCTTTCTGTGTCTGTCCAGACTGTTAGAATTTTACAGTTTTTATGTGATTCCACAGTCAACCCCCACCATTCTTCTAAATTGTAATGAATATAGCCCTCATCAATCAAGTCTCGAAAGTCGGTCCCACCATCCTACCAATCACTGTGGTAAATCTTTGAGTAGTCCCTCCAAAGCCAGAGCATCTTTCCTTGGATAAGGAGACAAAAACTGTGCACGATATTCCAGATGTGGTCGTGCCAAGGCCCTGTACAATTACAGTCAAAAAGTGTGGTGCTTAAAAAGCACAACTGGTCAGGCAGCATCTGAGGAGCAGGAGAGTCTATGTTTTGAGCATAAGCTCTTTATCAGGAATGTCTGCAAGACATCCTTGCCCTGTACTTAAATTCTACCACTATGAAGGCCAACATACCATAGACCTTCATTGCCTGCTGCACCTGCACGCTCACTTTCAATGACTGGTACACAAGGATACCCGGGACTCGTTGCACTTAGCCTTGCCCAATCTATCACCATTCAGATAATAATCTGCCTTCCTGTTTTTGCTACCAAAATGGATAACCTCACATTTATCCACATTATCCACTTCATCTTCCATGCATTTGTCCATTCACTTGACTTGTCCAAATCACATTGAAGCATCTCACCTCCTCACAGTTCACCAAACCACCCAGCTTTGTGTTATCTGCAAACTTGGGAACATCACATTTAGTTCCCTTTGAATGGGAAGATTTCACACTCCTCAGCATCCTCTACTTTCTTCTTTTGGAGTGCTGCTGTCAGCAGCATTTCTGCAATATACATCTGCTTGCCTTGCTTATATGTCACATCCCAATGAGACCAATTGGAATGACATTCCTTCGATCAGATTGTAATAGCTTGAGGAAAGTTTATTAGGGTAGTGAATTCTCTGGGATAGTGAACAGATTCACTATCTGCTGAGAGAAGTAACTTATCCTCATTTCTGTTTCAAATCTGCTATGCCTTTATCCTAAAATTATGACCTCTTGTTCAGGGTTGCCCTCCATGAGGGAATATCCTTTCTGTATCTACTTTGTCAATCTCCTTTAGCAGTTTATATGCCTCAATTAAATGTCTTCTCATTCTTCTAAACTCCAGAGAGTATAGGCCTAAACTCCTGAATTTGTCTTCATGAGACAAAGCCCTCATCTTTGGAATCAATCTAGTGAACTTCCTCTAAAGTGTCTCCTCAAAATAAGGGGACCAAAATTGTACGCAGTACTCTAGCTGTGGTCTCACTAACACCTTTATACAGTTGAAGTAACACTTTCCTTCTTTTATGCTCTATTCCTTTGGGGATAAATGCCAACAATTCTTATAACTTGCTATACCTGCATATTAATTTTCTGTAATTCATGCACAAGGACACAGAGTTGACTCCGCACTGAAGCGCACTCAAGTTTTCACTGATTATTGGCTCAATACACTGGAAGTTGGAATTAGAAACAAATGAAAATCTCATTCATTTGTTTTCATAGCAGTGATTATACAGTGGAAATAATAATCAATTTGAAATATTTTTCTACTTCATGATGAGTTTCACTGTAACTAAAGTTTCTTTCTCTTCCTTTTTTTATTTGGACAACTGCCCACTTTTGTACTTTTTTTTTCTTCTTGTCCCTAATTAAAGCTATGTTTTCTGAATTCTAGCCTGAATGAATGGCAGGTGACTGTAGGTGTCTACTTGATCAAAGCCACTGTTGGTGTGTGACTCGCTTCTCAGGAGACTTAAAGTGTAAGGCACGATCTAGATTGTCACTTGCCATTAGGCTCCTGCCTACTTTCTGTTCAGCACTTCAGCAGCAGATCAGGGTCATTGATTTGCTGTTTGTAAGAAAGAAATTGAAGCAGGAATTTGAAAAAAAATCTAGCTGGTCAATGTGTTGCTGACTATAGCTTGTTTATTTTTGGAAAACCGGAGCTAGATTTATTTTATCAACTCTTTTTTTCAGGTTTATATTTGTGAATTTAAGTTTTAAGAGGACGTTCCTGTGTTCAATGGTCACCTCTTTTGATGAAACAAAATACCGACTAAAATAAGTATGTCTTCTTTCACTTTGTCAATTTACTTTCATTTTCTCTTCTGAAGACATTGATTTCATTTTGTGGTGTGATGATGACTATTATCTTCTCCTGTTTTGTCCAAATAGTATTCTTCTCTTACGAGGTTTGATGTCAAATGTTAGTAGACGATTTGATTAAATTGAAAAGTGGAGAAGATGAAGCACATAACTAGCTAACTTGTTAATGTACTTACCTGCATTCATGTTTCATTACTTCTACCAGAAATCATTCTCTTAGATTGAATACCTGAAAACGATTGTGTATGAATAATGCCCACTCAGGTAGGTTCAGGATGAATTGCTGTTATTTCAGGAACACTACCGAATGCAAGTTAATATATTTGAATAAGATGACGAAAAACGTTGTTTCAAAAAATCTAAGTGTGAGAAAACTGGCTTGTGGTTAATGGGTGATATGGTGCAACTAAAAATTGGAGTAAATTGATATTGAGTCTTATGCTTGATTGTGGGATGAACAAAAGAACAAGTACAGGAACAAGTCTACCAGATCATATAGCAGATCAAAAGCAGGGACTAGAGGGAGGAAAGTGGCAATAGGAGAAATTAAAGATGGATGAAAGATTACTTAGGGTTTTAGGTGAGTGGAGAGGAGGCATACATGTCATCACTAAAGTGAGGTTACAGGACACAAGCATTGGGTTAGAGTGTCTGATTATAAAAAGCTCTTAATTTGTTCTCCATTGCTTGACTACTCTTCTAAACTGAGCTGGGAGGATTCTATTAGAGGTAATTATAATACGTGGTAAGATTACGAGTAACATATGGAAAGTATTGCAAAAATTTTAAGTTTGTAAACACGGCATTTTAATAAGACCATAAAACATAGGAGCAGAAATTAGGTCATTCAACCCATCGAGTCTGCTCCACCATTCAATCATGGCTGATAAGCTTCTCAACCCCATTCTTCTGCTTTCTACCCGTAACCTTTTGATCCCCTTGATAATCAAGAACCTATCTATCTCAGTCTTAAATATATTCAATAACTTGGCCATCCCAATCTTCTGTGGCAATACAAGGTGATGGACAAGATGGTTCATTTTGACTGTAAAGGTTAAAATCAACGAGGTAAAAACAATAACTGCAGATGCTGGAAACCAAATACTGGATTAGTGGTGCTGGAAGAGCACAGCAGTTCAGGCAGCATCCAACGAGCAGTGAATTCGACGTTTCGGGCAAAAGCCCTTCATCGGGAATAAAGGGCTTTTGCCCGAAACGTCGATTTTGCTGCTTGTTGGATGCTGCCTGAACTGCTGTGCTCTTTCAGCACCACTAATCCAGTACACTGCATTAATGTCAGTTCATCCATAATATCAGGATTACCTCAGCCAAGGGCTCGGGGTAAAGTGGAGACAAGTCATGCTACAGAGGTGATACTGCTGATAATGAGAAAGTCAAAAGTTTTATTTTAAGTTAAATCGCTCACTGAGGTTGCCACCTCAGACAAAGGTCAGGAAGTAGATAGAGTCATTACAGGGAATGAAATAAATTGTTTCAGTATTCTCAAAATTTAGTTGGGGGAAATTTCTTCTCATCCACTACTATATGTCAATAAGCTATGGAACAAACCAAACTCAGTAAGCTAAAAATGAAAATAATGTTATCAAATTGACCAAATTGTATCATGTTTGGTAGTGATCAATTGCTAAATTATTAGTATTACTGATTTCATACAATGAGAAACAACATGCTTATTTAGTCTTTAAAGGTATTTGCAAAAGGAACAATCTGTCCTGAGGGTGAGAAAATCCAAAATTTAATATTAACAATATTCATGTGCATGGAGGAGTGAGAAAAAGATGTGTCTTGTCTCACTGTGCAAATAAGCAAAACCGAATTATAGTTGGTGCATTATTCTTGCTAGTGCTTCAGCTGCTTTTCCAAAATAATACTGTGAAAGTGAAGTGCTGTCACCACAGTTTTCTAATATTCAATCACAGCTATGCAAGTACCAATTCATTTTCATTCAATTTGTAACTTCAGTCATCATAGAGGTAAGAGGGAACCAGTGTTCAGAAAATAGATTTTTGGTCCAGAGCAATCTGGTCCCATTTTTTTAAAATGCAAGTTTTTAATCTTTATTTCTGTGTTCCTCAAATATAGAACACTCATCAAATTATTTGCTGTGTAATGCAGTGTAGGCTGGGCAGAAACGTATTGCCAAAGTCATGCTGAGAGGTAATAAAATCACTGATGAACCTAAATTACTGCCAGCTTAATATTGACATAACAATGGACTGTCCTTTGGTCTTGACAGTCGAAGATTTTTAGAGACTTGTAATTCTTATAGCCTCCTGTACCGTTAGCCAAGACTGTCAGAAATCTAGCACTTTGGTGTATTGCTCAGCTCTGAGTTGAGCTTCTTTCAGAGATCTTTGGGAATCTGTATGTGCAGTGTATTTAAATTTCCAATACCCAATTGATAAGATGACACACTAAAGGTTATTGTTCAAGATAAGAACTCATGGTGTTGGAGGGATATATTAGCATAGATAGAGGATTCATGAATTAATGAATAGCAAACAGTGAGTCAGGATAATTGGATCATTTTCAAGTTGAGAAGTGGGGTGCCAAGAGATTAGTCCTTGTGGCTTAACTATTAATGTTCTGCATGAGTGATTTGCATAAACTTGCCAACTGTTTTGTAGCCGTATTTGCCGAAGAATCAAAGATAGGTAAGAAAGTAAACTATAAACAGGGCATAAGCAGTTTGCAAAAGGATATGGATAGGTTGTGAGGGGCAGAAAATTGGCAGTTACAACTCAATGTAGGATAAGGTGAGGTTCTATGTTTTTGGTAAAAAGAATAAGAAAAGCAAAATATGATTTAAGTGGTGAAAGATTGTGGCGTAGAGGAACTTCATCGACATGAATCACCAAAGTCAGCATGTACGTACCAAAAGTAATTAGAAAGGGAAACCAAACATTAGCCCTTTATTGCAAACGTAGGGAAGTTTCATTACAAATGTACTGAAACTGCAGTTTTATTTACCTTTTTAGGTGGACATTACATGAATTACAAGACACTTAGAGAAGGCTAACTATGTTGAAAAGAGGAGTTTATCTCCTCGGAAAAGTGGACATGTTTGACAAGTATTGGAGTTGAGAAGAATTTTATTGAAACATGAAGATTTTGAGGGGGCTTAGCGGAGTTAGGTGCGAAAAAGATGTTATCTGTTGTGGGGGAAGCTAGAAATAGAGGGCATAATTTTGAAATGAGACATCTCCCAGGTAATGCTGAGACTTTGAAATTCTCTTCCTCCAACAAGCAGCGGAGGCTGTGTCATTGAATATATTTCATTTTTAATACAACACAAAAAATGCTGGAAATATTCAGCAGATTAGTAACATCTTTGGAGAGAAACAATGTCAACAGTTCAAGCCTATGATGTTTCATCAGAACTGGGAAATGGGATTGTGTTTTGGATCCACCCATGATTACAGATATCTCCTCAGCATTTACCATTCCTCAGATTGTTCTTCTCACCTCATCCTGAGGTACACGCAAAGTGCCATTTGCCATTTGTCACTTCATATGTAATCCTGACGTTT